>NC_088223.1:24720547-24905547 GCF_036934945.1 Oncorhynchus masou masou | reverse complement strand
TTTCTCTGCGGGCTTTTTCTTTGAGTGCATTCACTGCCATATTAAAGTTTCCCGATGCAGATATGGTCAGACCAAGATAGGTGTAATTTTTTGTGTGTTCAATTAAGGTGTTGTTCAGGGTGAATTTATATTTGTGTTTCTGACATCTGTTTTTTTTTTTGGAAAATCATGATTTTAGTTTTTTTGAAATTTACTGCCAGGGCCCAATTATGGCAATATTGCTCCAGAATATTAATTTTCTGTTGAAGACCTTCTTTGGTTAGTGATAGAAGTACCAAGTCATCAGCATATAGCAGGTATTTCACCTCTGTGTCAAATAGTGTGAGTCCTGGGGCTGGAGATTGGTCCAACATGTCTGCTAATTCATTGATATAAATGTTGAAAAGATTTGGACTCAAACTGCAGCCTTGTCTCACACCTCGACATTGTGAAAAAAATTCTGTTCTTTGGTTTTTGATTTTTATTGCACACTTGTTTTCTGTGTACATACATTTTATTAAGTCATATACCTTACCACCAAGCCCACTTTGTAGAATTTTGTAGAATAGCCCTTCGTGCCAAATCGAATCAAATGCTTTTTTAAAGTCAATAAAGCAAGCAAAGATTTTGCCATCTTTTTTTTGGTGGACGTGTTTATTAATTAGTGTGTGTAAGGTGTATATATGGTCAGTACTGCGATGGTTAGGGAGAAAGCCAATTTGACATTTACTTATTAAATTTTTTTCTTGAAGAAAGGTTTGAATTCTTGAATTCAAAATGCTACAGAAAATCTTTCCCAAGTTACTGTTTACGCAAATTCCCCTGTAATTATTGGGGTCTGATTTGTCTCCACTTTTGTGGATAGGGGAGATGAGCCCCTGGTTCCAGACATCAGGGAAGCAGCCAGAAGTTAAAACCATGTTGAACAATTTAAGCACAGCATTTTGCAACTCAGGTGTGCTGTTTTTCAGCATTTCATTTCTGATGTTGTCTAGACCACAAGCCTTCTTTGATTTAATAGATTTTAGCTTTTCATTTAGTTCTTGTTGGGTTATTGGGTAATCTAATGGATTTTGGTTGTTTTTAATGACTGATTCAAGGATGTTCAATTTTTCTTTAATTTCTAATTGGTTCTGTTGCAAGTCTTTTTGTGGGATGTTTTTGTATAGATTATCAAAATAAGTTTTCCAAATTCCTACATCTTGTATTGCTAATTCTTGTGGCTTTGTTGTGCTTAAATTGTTCCACATGTCCCAGAACTGATTTTGGTCAATTGCGTTTTCAATTTCATCAAGTGTCCTGTTGGTATAATTACATTTCTTGCGTTTCAGTGTTTGTTTATACTGTTTCAGAGTTTCAAAGTATTCATATCGTAGCTCTGGGTTGTTTTGCTGCTTATGTTTTTTGTTTGACATTTGTCTCAAGTGTTTTCTAATTGTTTTACATTCATTATCAAACCATTTGTCAGAAACATTTTGATTTTTGCTTCTGATGTTGCATTTCTTTGGTTTTCTCAAATTTGTTTTCGATGCTGCTTTTTGGAATATGCAGTTGATGTTTTGAGTAGCTGAATTGACACCATCTTTATTGTTTTGGTACCGTGAGTTATTGAAAAACTGTATAGAGTTCATCATTTCATTTGAGTTCAATGTTTCAATGAATCTCTCTGCACTGTTTGGAGCCCATCTGTATGATTGGTTTATGTTGTAGAGTTTATTGGGCTGTTTTTTTGAATGAATATTGCCGGTTAATTTCTTCAGAAACACGTTGATCTGACAAGGGTGTCTGTGGTCTGACAGTGAATGCACTAATGGAAGAGGGGTCAATGTCAGTGATGGCATAATCGACTACACTTGTCCCAAGAGCTGAGCAGTAAGTAAACTGACCTAAAGAGTCCCCTCTGATTCTACCATTAAGCATGTACAGGCCTAAGGCTCGACAGAGATGACAGAGAGCTCTCTCTCTCTCTGTGTGTGTCTCTCTCTCTATCTCTCTCTGTGTGTGTCTCTCTCTCTCTCTCTCTCTGTGTGTGTCTCTCTCTCTCTGTGTGTGTGTCTCTCTCTCTCTCTGTGTGTCTCTCTATCTCTCTCTGTGTGTCTCTCTATCTCTCTCTGTGTGTCTCTCTATCTCTCTCTGTGTGTCTCTCTCTCTCTCTCTCTGTGTGTGTCTCTCTCTCTCTCTCTGTGTGTGTCTCTCTCTCTCTGTGTGTGTGTGTGTGTGTCTCTCTCTCTCTGTGTGTGTGTGTCTCTCGCTCTGGGTCATTGGTGGGCTGATGAGAGGGGTTTAGGGTGTGTGTGTGTGACTGGTGTATGCAAGTGAGTAGCAGTGATGAGTGGCCTTGCAGAGAAGTCAAAGGAGAAACGTGTTTGTCCACCCATAATGTGCTGTCAGTAGCCACAGTAAAGCGAGTGAGAGAGCGTGAGTAACGGAGAGAAGCAGTGTGTATCAGGTGGACGGGGACACCATCCTGAATCATAACCACTGTTTAGAAGGTCAGAGAGAGTTCTAGAAGGTTTTACAGGGGATGGGGCTACCCTTCTTACTTTGCTCTTCGTTATACTCTGCCTATTTCTATGTTTGGCTGTCAGTAAATGGATGACGTAGCAGGAGGTTGGCCCTGCTCTGTTCACTTGGTGTGTGTGATGGGGGGGGTGTAGATCTCATTAGATTTGCCCACTTCTGATCCTGACAAAATGTGCTCAATCTCAACATGTTTTGTAGATGTTGCTTGCTTCATGCTATTATAACTGTGATGCTATACAGTTAGATAACTGTGACCGTAGAACTACTGCTGCTGGTACTGTAAGTATGTACTGTGTTCATGTTTGGTCTTTTCAATATAACGTCTGTCCCGTTTGGTTCTGAATGGATACACCACTGGTGTCCAAGGTCTGAACCTGTCTGCCTGTCGTAGGGAGAAATCCCATGAGTGGAGACTACTCTAACCTTTTATCTCCATCCATCCCTCTGTTTTCACACCTTCCTCTATTTCTTATTTCTGTTGTTGGGTTGTTGATGTTTACAGCATGTGTATAGTGGTGTATTGGTTAGCTAGTGCAGTAGCATGTTAGCTGTCTTCCACAGAACAGGAGGGCTTCTTACTGGTAGTTAATGGATTGATTCATGCCAGGCCAGGTATGCACACACTTTGGGTCTATTTATTAGTGCAAACTGTTGAAAAAGGTTTTGCAGCAGAAAACTGTTTACAATTAAAATTAGTTTATATTGGACAGATACAGGTAGGTTTGTCCCATTTTCTTCCGTTTGGCTCCTAATGAATACACAGCTGGTGTCTCAGGTCTGAACCGGTCCATGATAGATCTGTCCAGGCCTGGCGTTGATTAGCTTGGTAAAGACACACAGAACCGACTACCTAATAATAATAATAATAATAATAATCTCTTTCTTTGTCTCTTCACTTTTTCTCTCCCTCTTCCAGATGGTTCCCTCCCAAAAGAGCCCAAAGGAGACTTGTCCAGTCGGCTACCAGGTAGGATGACACACACACACACCCGCATTCTGTGTGTTCCTGTGATCTTCTCCCCTCCCTTCCACTTTCTCTCGTTTTGTTTCACTGTTTTGTCTGCGATCTTCCATTGATGTCTGTCTGTCGTAGCAGCGTGTGTTTAGTGTGTGTGTTTTGTCTGGGATCTTCCATTGATGTCTGTCTGTCGTAGCAGCATGTGTTTAGTGTGTGTGTTTTGTCTGGGATCTTCCATTGATGTCTGTCTGTCGTAGCAGCATGTGTTTAGTGTGTGTGTTTTGTTTGGGATCTTCCATTGATGTCTGTCTGTCGTAGCAGCGTGTGTTTAGTGTGTGTGTGTTTTGTCTGGGATCTTCCATTGATGTCTGTCTGTCGTAGCAGCGTGTGTTTAGTGTGTGTGTGTTTTGTCTGGGATCTTCCATTGATGTCTGTCTGTCGTAGCAGCGTGTGTTTAGTGTGTGTGTTTTGTCTGGGAACTTCCATTGATGTCTGTCTGTCGTAGCAGTGTGTGTGTTTTGACTGGGATCTGCTGAAGTGTCCCCCTCCCCCTCATCTCTCCAGTCTGGTCTAAAACTGATTTGTTTTACTTCCTTGTTTTTAGGCAGGGTTATAGGTCGAGCCTATTGTTCTGAGTCATTCAGCAGTGATGTCACTGGTCTGCCCTATAAAGGGGTTAAAATATATGATGTCTTCTAAGATCTAAAGGTTGAAACCAGTCCATCTGGTGGCTTGCTCTCTCTCTCGCTGGTCAAACTGGGATAGGGGGAGGGAGGAGAGGGGGATGGATGGAGAGATAGTGTTACGTAACCCTGGTTGTGACTTTGGTCCCTGACAGACATATGTTTAGTGTGAGGGGCTCGGGTGGGCTGTTTCTCTCTCTCTCTCTCTCTCTTCTCATCCTGTGTCTCAGTCTCTTACTCTACCCTGTTATTAGAAGTCTGGTCGAATGGAGAGAATGTGACGGGGAGAAATGGCGAGATTCAACTGGCAACTGACATTCTGGGGAAAACGGGATGGTCAGAGGGAGAGAGAAGGAATAGGGGCGAAAGAGAGGGAGTGAGAGGTGAGCAGGGAAAAGAGAGCCTAGGACAGACCGATGGAAAGTTTTGAAATCTATTATTAATGCTTGTCACTAGCACAGATGGGCAATTATTATTATTTGTATTTTTTATATATTTTTTTTAGTGTGTGTTTGTGTGTGTCAGCTGTACCCACAGTGAGGGCATTGTTAAAGTGCTGCAGCTGTGGCTGATCAGCCTGGCCATCAGCCAATAAGATCGCCCCCTCAGTCTCCCGAGCCAATAGGATCACCCCCTCTGTTTCACCGACCAATCAAATCTCCTCCATGGGGCTGGGAGTTGGGAGAATCGGATGTCAATCAAAGTTACCAAACTAGGCTAATGGGGTGTAGAGTAGCTGGCAACAAGACCGAGAGGGAGAGAAAGACAGAAAAAGAGAGCGGGAGTGTGAGAGAGTGCGTTGTGTCTAGTAAATAATTACTAACAACAATCTGGTTGATGAACTAGTAGAGAGAACGGTGGAGGGAGGAAGAGATTGAGAGTGCTTAAGCCCTGAAAAACATAATGGGGAGAGGGAGAGGGGAGAGAGAGAGACTCTCTCTAGTGACAATCTTCTCCGTCAGGACGTAGTGACACCTGCATCTATCTCACACACAGAGATTCACATTCCAGACTCTCTCTCAATTCAAATAGTTTATTGGCTTGGAAAGTGTTGGCACACATTGCCAAAGCAAACATATAGACACATATCAAATCAATGATAACACAGATAGATAATTGTAAAAATGATAATACTCAATGAGTAATAACATTTAACAGGGCAATACAGTAAGAAATAAATTAAGACAATAATGAAATAGTGAGAAAGACCGGTAGAAATGTATTTGCTCTGGCTGGTCATTCTACTGGCTGTCCCTGCGGTTGTGGCAGGAAGCTACAATTTTTTTGTAGGGAATATGGCACAAATGGGTTTTTCTCCCAATAGTTATTGGATTTTCTGTTTTTGTTGAATCATTTTTGTATTTGTTTTAAATTTGGGGGAACAACTTGCTCATAAGTCTGTTTAGTTCTGTCAGATAGTCTGCCTTGTGTACTGTGACAGTACTTCATTATTTTATAGTGTCTTCTAGCCACGGGATGTACTTTGAGGGTGTTTTATTTATTTTTCTCGCCAACATGGGCGGTGGAAATGATTATTTTTGCACAAGTATAAAAAATCAAGAACATCTTTTTATTTACATGAAGTATTCAGACTCTTTGCTATGAAACTCAAAATTGAGTTCCGGTGTATCCTGTTTCCATTGATCACCCTTTTAGATGTTTCTACAACTTGATTGGAGTCCATCTGTGGTAAATTCAATTGATTGGACAGGATTTGGAAAAGCACACACCTGTCTATATACGGTCCCACAGGTGGCAATGCATGTTAGAGCAATGAGGTCAAAGGAATTGTCCGTAGAGCTTTGAGACAGGATTGTGTCGAGGCACAGATTTGGGGAAGGGTACCAAAACATTTCTGCAGCATTCAAGGTCCCCAAGAACAAAGTGACCTCCATCATTCTTCAATGGAAGAAGTTTGGAACCACCAAGACTCGTCCTAGTACTGGCCGCCCAGCCAAACTGAGCAATCAGGGGAGAAGGGCCTTGGTCAGGGAGGTCACGAAGAACCCAATGGTCACTCTGACATAGCTCCAGAGCTCCTCTGTAGAGATGGGAGAGACTTCCAGAATGACGACCATCTCTGCAGCACTCCATCAATGAGGCCTTTTTGTTAGTGGCCAGACATAAGACACTCCTCAGTAAAAGGCACATGACGGCCCACTTGGAGTTTGCCAAAGGGCACCTAAAGGACTCTCATACCATGAGAAACAAGATTCTCTGGTCTGAAGAAACCAAGATTGGCCTGAATTCCAAGCGTCATGTCTGGAGGAAACCTGGCGCCATCCCTACAGTGAAGCATGGTGGTGGACGCATCATGCTGTGGGGCTGTTTTTCAGCAGCAGAGACTGGGAGACTAGTCAGGATTGAGGGAAAGATGAACGGAGCAAAGTACAGAGAGATCCTTGATGAAAACCTGCTCAAAACCTGTTTTTGTCTTTGTCATTAAGGGGTATTGTGTGTAGATTTAGGGGGGTGGGATTATTTAATACATTTTAGAAGAAGGCTGTAACGTAACAAATTGTGGAAAAAGTCAAGGGGTCTGAATACTTTCCCTGTCATCTGGACCGTTTTTGTAATATAATATGAGTATTTTTTTTTAGATTGGCAGTCAGTGCCCAGGTGTAACAGAACTGTTGCTGTAGCTCGTCTTTTGTGGGGGACAGAAGCACCAGATCATCTGCATACAGGAAGCAGTTTATTTCTGTGTTAAGAGTGAGACCAGGGACTGTTGATTGCTCAAGTGTTTTATATAGATTTATATAGATATTAAATAGACTTGAGCTCAAGTTGTTCCCCTGTTTTACTCCGCACCAGTGGGAAAATAAATCTGTATGTTTATCTCCAATTTTGACTGCTCACTTGTTATTTCTGTACATTGATTTGATGACGTCATATGTTTTTACTCCCACACCATTTTGTAATTAGTTGGAAAAGGCCAGTGATGCAATGTATTTAGGCACGCCCTCTATGCTATATCTAACGTACCATTACCCAAACCAGCCTGACCCATTCTCTCCCTGTAACAGGTGACTTCAGATCAGTTTTCATGAGTTTAATCCGGACCATAACCATTATGAGATTAGCACTTTAACATGCTCTGTATCATCATATCAACATGTTTGAGTGAGAGATGGTATGAAGAGAACTTCTCTGCTCTCCATACCTCCCTCTCCATCTGTCCTGGCAACTGGCTTATACTGACTGACACACGCACACATTTCTCTTCTGTGCATGTTTGTACGTGTTTATAGTGTGTGTGTGTCTGTAAATTGCTTTGTGACTGCAAGGAACTAATGTTCACTTCACCTCCTGGAGCCCCCCTTAATCCGCAGCCTGGGATGTGTCTGTTTGAGTCCAGTCCTATATAAAGAGAGACCGGTGACGTAGGCTTTCACACGCAGCAGAGATTGATTTGGTCTTGTTCTGATTTTGACCGTGAACACGACGCCATGTCATCATTCACAGGAAGAAAAACCAACAGATTTGTCAAGTTCATTAACAAGGACACACACTCCGTAACACAGGATTATTTGACCCTTTGTCACTTGCTCATGTAGGATTCCATAGATGCCAGACATAGATTGGCTGTAGCTATGGATCCCTTCAATCTATCGTTTGACTTACTGGCCTGAGTAACTCCTCACCCAAATATCCCCCCCATACTCCCTCTATCCTCTCTCTCTCTCTCCTTCACTGCTGGGGGTGGTCATATTACTGTCACGAATACATGGAAGCGGATCTGAAGAACACTGGATTTGACACTATCTTTTGTGAATGGGGCCTTTTTCGAACATTTGCTAAAAACCTGTATGCTCCCCAGCCAGCATTGATTTTATCTGCATATGAGAGTCTCTGACTGTTATTTTACTGCTGTGTTGTGGTCATGTTCCAGGATTGAGGAGTTTACCATGTCAGTCACCGGCTTCATTAATAAGTGCACCAACGACATCATCCCCACAGTGACCGTACGTACATATCCCAACCAGAAGCCATGGATTACAGGAAACAGACACACTGAGCTAAAGACTAGAACTGCCGCTTTCAAGGAGCGTGACATTAATCCGGATGCTTATTAGAAATCCTGCTATGACCTCCGACGAACCATAAACAGGAAAAGCTTCAATACGGGACTAAGATTGAATTCTACTACGCCGGCTCTGACGCTCGGCGGATGTGGCAGGGCTTGCAAACTGTCACGGATTTACAAAGGGCGGGCTGCCCAGTGACGTGAGCCTACCAGAAGAGCTAAATGCCTTATATGCTTGCTTTGAGGCAAGCAACACTCAACCATGCATGAAACCACCAGCTGTTCCAGACGACTGTGTGAACACTCTCTTCGTAGCCGATGTGAGTAAGACCTTTTTAAACAGGTTAACATTCAAAAGGCAGATTACCAGGACATTTTCAGCCTCTCCCTAACCCAGTCTGTAAAACCTACATGTTTCAAGCAGACCACCGTAGTCCCTGTGTCCACGAACGCGAAAGTAGCCCGTCTAAATGACTATCGCTCAGTAGCACTCACGTCTGTAGCCACGAGGTGCTTTGAAAGGCTGGTCATAGCTCACATCAACACCATCATCTCAGACACTCTGGACCCACTCCAGTTCACATACCGCCCAAACAAATCCACAGATGATGCCATCTCTATTGCACTCTACACTGCCCTTTTCCACCTGGACAAGAGGAACCTCTATGTTCACCAACAACAATTAGACAGCCAATAGGGAGGAGGTCAGAGACCTGGCAGTGTGGTGCCAGGACTACAAACTCTGCCTCAATGTCAGCAAGACAAAGGTGCTGATCGTGGACTACAGGAAAAAGAGGGCCAAACATACCCCCATTCGCATCGACAGGGCTGTAGTGTATCGGGTCGAGAGCTTCAAGTTACTCGGTGTCCACATCACTAAAGATCGATCATGGTCCAAACTAGGGCTGTTACGGTGACCGTATTACCACCACACCAGCGGTCACGAGTCATGACGGTAGTCAAATTCCACATGACTGTTTAGTCATAGTTAAGGTAATTAGGCTTCTCCAAGTTCTGATGCTGCTGCTGGTCATTAGTAGCCTACCAAACTTACTAACTGCCTGGTACTCAGCATTCTATTGTCCCTCTAATCACCCTGACATCAATGCAAATGTAATCGAAAATCTAACACTTCATGAGAGCCCATGAGCTCATGTGGCGCAACATTTCTATAGGCTATGCAATTGTGGGAAAAAACAAAGTACTGGCTTCTATTAAAAAGAGGATCCCATCAGCTTTCTATAGGCTAGGCCTACTATATGTATATTAAGCACATTGCTTGTCTTTAAATCAAATCAATCAATCAATCTTTACAACAGGAGTATAGTCTACCTGGCTGGCATGACAACGAACCACGGGAAAACCGTCCTCCATTTGCTATTTAAGTGCACAGATGACATGTATTGGTCCATTCTAAATCAAAACGCATTTCCCAAATATTATTTAGTATATGTAAATGCAATATTAAATCAAGAACATTTTGATGGGTGACAATATTAGCCTGTTACTTGTGAATGATAAATGATCACTTGTGAATGATAAATGATCACTTGTGAATGATGCCCAGTTTTTTTTTGCGACCTTTTTCAACTCACAGTAGCACACCTCATGTAGGCCTATATGTTTTGATAAGGTTTGTATCACAACTAAAGTGGCCAAATAACTTCTTAAAATGATGCACATTAATCCGCTTTACAAAGGGTGTAGAGCCTAACTGGTATACATATGTAGTTTCACCATAACAATTGACATTTCATAATAAAAGCATTACATGCATAATCACATTTGGGTTCCCTTTTGAGATTGGTGTTTTCTGCTAATGGAACATTCACACGTATAGCCTACTACCATGTGCTTATTGCTGCACTTATAATGTGAAGAAATGGCCTAGTAGTTTATCAACATTTTAAGATGAATGTTCTCATCTGTTCCGTCAGGCTCAGTGGTTGTATTCATTTGGGATCTATCGCATCCCAAAACTGTCCCAGACTATGTTTGTAATATTTATTTATTGCACAGAATAGAGTAGGTCAACTTTTGTACTATGGGGGATAGTAGATAGACATAGGCTAGTGCTTTTGCTGTTCGTTAGACCTACTCATCTTGTTGGCTGACGAAAAGTAAATGTAGTTCTTACAATATGCACGTCGGAATTGGATCCCCGATGTGTCTGTCTTCACTTGTAGCCTGTGAGAAAGGGAAGGGAATTATAATTATTATATTCAGCCCAAGGGCACAACAGACACTGGACACAAAAGGCATTGATTTTTTTTATGGGGCATTATGGCCACACAAAGGAGAAAAGACTGGTGCAGCACCAGTCTCAACCTCAACAGTGAAGAGGTGACTCCGGGATGCTGGCCTTCTAGGCAGAGTTCCTCTGTCCAGTGTCTGTGTTCTTTTGTCCATCTTAATCTTTTTTTTATATTATTGGCCAGTTTGAGATATGGCTTTTTCTTTGCAACTCTGCCTAGAAGGCCATCATCCCGGGGTCGCCTCTTCACTGTTGACGTTGAGACTGGTGTTTTGTGGGTACTATTTCATGAAGCTGCCAGTTGAGGACTTGTGAGGCATCTGTTTCTCAAACTAGACACTCTAATGTACTTGACCTCTTGCTCAGTTGTGCACCAGGGCTTCCCACTCCTCTCTATTCTGGTTAGAGCCAGTTTTGCGCTGTTCTGTGAAGGGAGTAGTACACAGCGTTGTATGAGATCATCAATTTCTTGCAATTTCTCGCATGGAATAGCCTTTATTTCTCAGAACAAGAATAGACTGACGAGTTTCAGAAGAAAGTTCTTTGTTTCTGGTCATTTTGAGCCTGTAATCGAACCCACAAATGTTGATGCTCCAGATACTCAACTCGTCTAAAGGCCAGTTTTATTGCTTCTTTCATCAGGACAACCGTTTTCAGCTGTGCTAACATAATTGCAAAAGGGTTTTCTAATGATCAATTAGCCTTTTTAAAATGATAAACTTGGATTAGCCAACACAATGTGCCATTGGAACACGAGTGATGATAGCTGATAATGGGCCTCTGTACGCCTATGTAGATACTCCATAAAAAATCTGCCGTTTCCAGCTACAATAGTCATTTACAGCATTTAACAATGTCTACACTGTATTTCTGATCAATTTGTTGTTATTTTAATTAACAAAAAAATGGCTTTTCTTTCAAAAACAAGGACATTTCTAAGTGACCCCAAACTTTTGAACGGTAGTGTACATATCTACCTCAACTCGGTACTGGTACCTGTATATACACTGACTGTACAAAACATTAGGGGCACCTTCCGAACAGCCTCAATTCGTCGGGTCATGGACACTAAAAGGTTTTGAAAGCATTCCACAGGGATGCTGGCCCATGTACTCCAATGCTTCCCACCTGTGTCAAGTTGGCTTTGGGCCAAGCGACTTACAGCTGTAATCGCAGCAAAAGGTGGCGCTACAAAGTATTAACTTAAGGGGGCTGAATAATTTTGCACGCCCAATTTTTCAGTTTTTGATTTGTTAAAAAAGTTTGAAATATCCAATAAATGTCGTTCCACTTCATGATTGTGTCCCACTTGTTGTTGATTCTTCACAAAAAAATACAGTTTTATATCTTTATGTTTGAAGCCTGAAATGTGGCAAAAGGTCGCAAAGTTCAAGGGGGCCGAATACTTTCGCAAGGCACTGTATATATATATATATATACAATAATATATATATATATATTATTTTTTTATTATTACATGTTATTACTTTTAAATTATTTCTCTTTTTTTTCTCAGCATTTTTAAGGCCCTGTAAGTAAGCATTTCACTGTTTGTCGTCACATGCTTCGTTAACAGGTGTAAAGTAACATTTTATTTGAATTCTCTAAGCCACACACACACACACACACACACACAAACCACCACAGGACACCAGTTCACACAGGAGGAGCTGCTAGTTTAGCATACATTGGCTTAGCACCACTCCTTAAAAGCAATTGTTGTTTTCTTTGTTGCCCAAAAAATATCTCTTAGCCTTGGTTAGCTTAATTTCGATAGCATAGGATTATGGGGCTAATTCTTGTCTTTCACAATGTAATTAGCATCTGTTTTATGCGTAGCTTAGCTGGGGGTGTGTTAGCAGAGGAGCTAGTTCCACATGCTGCCTGGCCGGTTGGAGTGACAGACTTTGTAAAACTGTGAATAAAACATGCAGATGTGTTGGAGGAAGATAACGTCCATACTGGGGACCCTTTTCATGTGTGGCTTTATACACCGACAGGCTCCGCCCTCATCCAGCTAACGGGTATGCCAAACGTTTAGGGTGGATCATCTAAAATGGCAACCAGTTCCTTTATTTATGGTGTACCACGTGGTGCTCCGACCAAAGGAAATAATGGCCATTTCAGATTCTGCCTTTTGATCAGGAGAGGAAGTATCTAGATGCACTATTCCACTCTCCCCTCTTTGGTTTGATTGGTAAAGTAATGGTTAAAGACAGTTATGTTTTTTGAAGAGTGAGGGCGGGAAAGAGAGAGAGAGCAGAGAGGAAAAGCAGAAAGTGGCCCATCCCTCCACTCGTGTCCGTTTGCTGTGGTCGAGTCAGGGTGACATCATCGTCTGCAGCAGCATTGCAGGGTTTTTACTTTCCTTTCTTCCTCTCTCTTTTTCTTGTTCACTCGTTTTTTGTTGTTGTTGCTCGTCCATCCTGGCTGTCACTTCTCAGCTGCTTTCATAAATCCTCAACTCTCTCCTCTCTCTCCTCTCTCTCTCGTGTTTCTTTGTGGCCTTGTGTGTATCAGATATTTGTTTGTGTAGTTGCAGCTGTAAGTCTATGGATTCTGGCCTGTCGAGCTGCTGTCTGTGAAAAAACACATCCAACTGTGTGTGTGTGAGCTGTATTTAAAAAGCAATTAGCAATCTGTCACACAGATATACACACACACACACAGACAGACACACATGCACAGACACTCTCACCCCTCTCCCTCTCCCTCCCCCTGACTGAGTATGGTTGTGGGAGTGTGGAAAGTGTTCCAGAAGCTCACCACAGGGGCAGCTGAATATAGAGGAGCTCAGGTCATAACACACTACAAGTAACACTGGAATTATTATGGAATACAGAGCAGGGCCAAGGAACACACACACTTCTTCTTCCTACAGGCAGACTACTAGGAGCCTGTCTGAGTCTGGTCACTACTCTCCCATCTGACGTGGATGTGTGGTTATATAATTGAATAAAGAGGAGGGCTATTGCTATGAGGAGCTATACAGTATTAGTTTAGTGAATTCACAGAGCTCTACAAGGCTTCCACTACCCACTTACACACACACACACACACACACACACTTTCACCTACTGTAAAGACAAACCTTTAACGTCCATCACCATTCTACACCCGGCACAGCCAGAAGAGGGCTGTCCACCCCTCAGAGCCTGGTTCCTCTCTAGGTTTATCCCTAGATTCCTGCCTTTCTAGGGAGTTTTTCCTAGCTACCGTGCTTCTACATCTGCATTGCTTGCTGTTTGGGGTTTTAGGCTGGGTTTCTGGATAGCACTGACATCTGCTGATGTAAGAAGGGCTTTATAAATGCATTTGATTCAAGTCCATGGTAACCAACTGAGATAAAACCTAGGTATTTGGCTATTGCGCGAACCACCTCCTCTCTCTAAGGTGGGTGGGCTTTGCAATACAATTTGTATTTATGTATATAATCTCATTGTACCCCCTCGGGAAAGTTGAGAGAAAGATGAAAATGAGAGTAAACTATAGATCATTATTTTCTTGTCACCTCAGATATTGGAGGATTACTATAGCAATACATACTCCCACAATGCCTTTGGGAAGGTAGACATGCCATGCCCCCAGATGTCTCTGTGTGTGTGCTACGTTCCCCCAACCTCTAAATGTATGGCCCATGAATAACAGCACGATAGAAAGATTGTGTGTGTGCTCACTTACTCCTCTGTGAGGCGCTGTAACATTGCAGAAAGAGAGTAATGTCACTCTCTCTCGCTCTCCAATTCAAAAGGCTTTATTGGCATGGGAAACATGTTTACATTGCCAAAGAAAGTGCAATAGATGTAACAAAAATTAAATGAACAATCAGAAATTAGCAGTAAACATAACACTTCAAATGTTATATTACTGGCTATGTTAATTAATAATGTGCAAATAGTTAAAGTACGAAAGGGAAAATAAATAGACAGATCAATATAGTTTGCATTTACAATAGTGTTTGTTCTTCACTGGTTGCCCTTTTCTTGTGGGAACAGGTCACAAATCTTGCTGCTGTGATGGCACACTGGTATTTCACCCAATAGATATGAGTTTATCAAAATGTGTAATTGTTTTCAAATTCTTTGTGGGTCTAATTAATCTGAGGAAAATATGTCTCTCTAATATGGCCATACATTTGGCAGGAGGTTAGGAAGTGCAGCTCAGTTTCCACCTCATTTTGTGGGTAGTGGGCACATAGCCTGTCTTCTCTTGAGAGCCAGGTCTGCCACTGAGTCTGTACATATACAAAGCTTTCCTTGGTCAGGTATTCAGCCCCTGTGTACTCTCTGTTTATGGTCAAATAGCATTCCAGTTGGCTTTGTTTGTTTTTTATTAGTTCTTTCCAATGTGTCAAGTAATTAAGTAATTAATTAACTTTTTGTTTTCTCATGATTTGTTTGGGTGTTGCTGTACTGGGGCTCTGTCACATTCTGACCTTTATTTCCTATGTTTTGTCTTTATTTAGTATGGTCAGGGCGTGAGCCTCTGCAAGCCTCCGAGGGTTCCGCAATTGTGTCACACCCTCCATACGGAGCTGCCGACCACATTTTCAGATTAAGCATAAATTGGCTTTAATTCTGCTCTGCATGCATTATTTGGTGTTTTATGTTGCACACGGAGGATGTTTTTGCAGAATTCTGCATGCAGTTTCAATTTGGTGTAGTCCAATTTTGTGAATTATTGGTTAGTGAGTGGACCGTAGACCTTACAACCGTAGGATGCTGAAAACGCAGATCCCACGATATTTAATTGGGGTCAAATTTGTCTCCACTTTTGTAGATTGGGGTGATCAGTTCTTGGCTCGAAATATTGGAGAAGATGCCAGAGTTGAGGATGATGTTAAAGAGTTTTAGTATAGCCAATTGGAATTTGTGGTCTGTATATTTTGTCATTTAATTTAGGATACCGTCAACACCACAGGCCTTTTTGGGTTGGATGGTTTGTATTTTGTCCTGTAGTTCATTCAATGTAATTGGAAAATCCAGCGGGTTCTGGTAGTCTTTAAAAGCTGATTCTAAGATTTGTCATTGATCATGATTATGTTTTTGCTGTTTGTTCTTTTTTATAGAGCAAAAAGATTGGAGAAGTGGTTTATCCATATGTCTCTGGTTTGTATAGATAGCTCTTTGTGTTGTTGGTTTAGTGTGTTCCAATTTTCCCAGAAGTGGTTTCATTCTATGGATTCTACAGTGAGCTGGTTTCTGACTGGTTTCTGTGCTGTTTGTTTCACCATAGTGAAGGCATAGGCTCAGGTTTTCTTGGTCTCTGTGTTTGTGGTTGGATAGGTTTCTCAATTTCTTTCTTAGTTTTTTTTTTGAATTTTTCATCAAACCATTTGTCATTGTTGTTCATTTTCGTATGTTGTCTGCTTTAAAAAAAATGATAGGGAAGCTGAAAAGTCAAATATACTGTTTAGGTCAGTGATAATGTGATCTACAGTACTACTGCCAAGGGATGAGCTGTAGGTGTACCTACCATAGGAGTCCCCTCGAACCCTATCATTGACTACGTACAGACCCAGCGTGTGACAGAGCTGCATGAGTTGTGACTCGTTATTTTTTCCGTATTTGTTTCTAGGGGGGTAAATTGCGGAGGGTAGATGTTTGTTGCCCTGTGTGCTAAAAGTGTCAGGTTCTTGTCCAGTTCTGGCGTTTTAGGTCGCCACAGACTAGTATATGGAGAAGCTGTCATTGTTAAAGTATGGGGATTCTATTGGGGGGAAAGTACAGTGCCTTCGGAAAGTATTCAGACCTCTTGACTTTCCACACATTTTGTTACGTTACAGCATTATTCTAAAATGGATTAAATAAACATCTTCAGCAATCTACACAATACCTCATAATGACAAAGTGAAAACAGGTTTTTAGAAATTTTTGCAAATGTATAAAAAAACAAGTATTTACATAAGTATTCAGACCCTTTGCTATGATACTTGAAATTGAGCTCAGGTGTATCCTGTTTCCATTGATCATCCTTCAGATGTTTCTACAACTTGATTGGAGTCCACCTGTGGTAAATTTAATTAATTGGACATGATTTGGAAAGGCACACACCTGTCTATACAAGGTCTCACAGTTGACAGTGCATGTCAGAGCAAAAACCAAGCCAATGAGGTCGAAGGAAATGTCATTCGTGCTTCGAGACAGGATTGTGTCGAGGCACAGATCTGGAGAAGGCTACTAAAAAATCTCTGCAGCATTGCCGGTCCCCAAAAACACAGTGGCCTCCATCACTCTTAAATGGAAGAAGTTTGGAACCATCAAGACTCTTCCTAGAGCTGGCCACTCGGCCAAACTGAGCAATCAGGGGAGAAGGTCTAGGACAGAGCTCTAGAATTCTTCTGTGGAGATGGGAGAAACTTCCAGAAGGCCAACCATCTCTGCAGCACTCCACCGATCAGGCCTTTATGGTAAAGTGGCCTGACGGAAGCCACTCCTCAGTGAAAGGCACATGACAGCCCGCTTGGAGTTTGCCAAAAGGCACCTAAAGGACTCAGACCATGAGGAACAAGACTCTCTGGTTTGATGAAACCAAGATTGAACTCTTTGGCCTGGATGCCAAGCATCACGTCTGGAGGAAACCTGGCACCATCCCTTCGGTGAAGCATGGTGGTGGCAGCATCATGCTGTGGGAAGTTTTTCAGTGGCAGGGACTGGAAGACTAGCGCTCAGGACCTCCGACTCAGGACCTCAGACTGGGGCGAGGGTTCCCCTTCCAATAGGACAATGACCCCAAGCACACAGCCAAGACAACGCAGGAGTGGTTTCAGGACAAGTCTCTGAATGTCCTTGAGTGGCCCAGCCAGAGCCCAGACTTGAAACCCGATCGAACATCTAGGAGGTGCTCTTTCCTCTGGTCTAAAAAATATCCCAATGCCCCAGGGCAGTGTAGGGTGCTGTCTTTCGGATGGGACGTTAAACGGGTGTCCTGGCTCTCTGAGGTCATTAAATATCCCATGGCACTTATCGTAAGAGTAGGGGTGTTAACCCCAGTGTCCTGGCTAAATTCCCAAGCTGTCCTTCATACCATCATGGTCACCTAATCATCCCCAGCTTACAATTGGCTCATTCATCCCCCTCCTCTCCCCTGTAACTATTCCCCAGGTTGTTGCTGTAAATGAGAATGGGTTCTCAGTCAACTTACCTGGTAAAATAACGGTTAGATGAAAAAAAAATAAAAAGGCTCTGACTATTAGGTGTGAGCAGTGCATGCTGAGCATCTGGTGAATGCCTTAGGTCGATGGATGTGGCTTGGGTGGGTGCAGTAGTGGGTGTTGGGCCTGTTGCTCTGCTCATGGCCTGGGCATATGTGTGGCTGTCATGTTGAGGTCCTTGGTGCAGGGGTGGGGGGCAGAAGGGGCATAGGCCTGATCTGGGGGGGGCCTATATAGGGTGTGGCTAGGGTTTGTTTGGTCTGTGGTCTGGGTGTAGGTCCTCTGGTTGTATCTCTCTCTCTCTCTGTAATGGCTGTGTTGTCCTGGATAACTCTAAGCACACAAATGTGTGAGGGAAGAAGGGGCTGTGATGGCATAAAAAATATCAAATCATCAATCGTCACATACACATGGTTAGCAGATGTTAATGCGAGTGTAGCGGAATGCTTGTGCTTCCAGTTCCGACAATGCAGTAATAACCAACAAGTAATCTAACTAACAATTCCAAAACTAATTTCTTATACACAGTGTAAGGGGATAAAGAATATGTACATAAAGATATGAATGAGTGATGGTGCAGAGCAGCATAGGCAAGATACAGTAGATGGTATCGAGTACAGAATATACATATGAGATGAGTATGTAAACAAGGTGGCATAGTTAAAGTGGCTAGTGATACATGTATTACATAAGGATGCAGTAGATGATATAGAGTACAGTATATACATATACATATGAGATGAATAATGTAGGGTATGTAAACATTATATTAGGTAGCATTGTTTAAAGTGGCTAGTGATATATTTTACATATATAGTCCAAGCCCAACTCCTGCAGGATATGGAGAGTTTGAAGAGAGGGAAACAGGGGATAGAGAGAAAATAGTAGAGACACGGCGATAGAGATGAATTGGCCAGCAGGGGCTCTTTATCTCAATATGAAATAATGAGCTATTTATGTCTCGCTGCTACTGTGGTGTAGGTGTTGTGCTGTTTTTGGGTGTTGTGCTGTTTTTGGGTGTAGGTAGGTAGGGTTTTCTCTGTTTAGTGAAGGACAGGAAGTGGTCTCATTTTTGTCAATGCATAACTAGGAAATAAACTATACCATTTTCTCCTCCTCTCTCTCTCTGGGTAAGACACTAATACAACAGCTCTTTGTTTGACCAACCTTCCCTTTTTAACTCTTAAAGCAGGTGTAAGTTCCCACTTCTGAAACTATAGCCTCACTTATTCCTCTGTGTGTGTGCGTTGTTGCATCACTCAACTAGGGTTCAGAGCCAGTTTCGAGGACTCAGTGGAAACATCTCTCTGTCAGTCAGATGGCTTCTTCAGTGGCAGGGATTTTCCTCACATCAACTGAGCCCAAAATAAACCTATTCTCTCCACCACTCTTCAACAGTTACTCCAGCCAGACCAAATCAAAATCATGTTTCCCATTCTGAAAACTTTCTTTCTTTGACTGTGTTGCTGAAAAAAATCAACCTCCTATTCCCCATATTCAAGGAAGAAATACAAAGTCAGACATTTTGAATTGTAGAAGAAGTTGGATAAAACTAGGCCTATTTTTCCTGAAACATTTCCATGGAAGAGGTGAAAATATGAACATTGGGACTTTCTGTAAAAAATCCTAACACTTCTGTCTTTCTTTCTCTCTCCAGGTTTTCGTAAAAATGAAGACATGAGAGCGATGGAGGTGTTGCCTATTCTAAAGGAAAAAGTTGCCTTCTTATCAGGTGTGTGTGTGTGGTGTGTGGTGTGTGGTGTGTGGTGTGTGGTGTGTGGTGTGTGTGTGTGTGTGTGTGTGTGTGTGTGAGATAATCCTGGTTTCTTCATAAACAAAGCTAATGGAACATGACGTATTCGCTAATTGCTTCACACACTGACCTCTACCAGGCATGGGGCTACACACACTGACCTCTACCAGGCATGGAGCTACACACACTGACCTCTACCAGGCATGGAGCTACACACACTGACCTCTACCAGGCATGGAGCTACACACACTGACCTCTACCAGGCATGCTGCTACACACACTGACCTCTACCAGGCATAGAGCTACACACACTGATCTCTACCAGGCATGGAGCTACACACACTGACCTCTACCAGGCATGGAGCTACACACGCTGACCTCGACCAGGCATGGAGCTACACACGCTGACCTCTACCAGGCATGGAGCTACACACTCTGACCTCTACCAGGCATGGAGCTACACACACTGACCTCTACCAGGCATGGGGCTACACACACTGACCTCTACCAGGCATGCTGCTACACACACTGACATCTACCAGGCATGGAGCTACACACACTGACCTCTACCAGGCATGCTGCTACACACACTGACCTCTACCAGGCATGGAGCTACACACACTGACCTCTACCAGGCATGGAGCTACACACGCTGACCTCTACCAGGCATGGAGCTACACACACTGACCTCTGCCAGGCATGGAGCTACACACACTGACCTCTACCAGGCATGGAGCTACACACACATGCATTCTGATTGTGAGAGTTTATAGCTGTGACCCGTGGCTACTGAGAGGTCAGACCCCATATGCTTGACCTTTGACCCCTCATCTGCAAGTTCTAAACTATTTTAGTGTTGAAAATTATGTCTTTGTGTGATTTTGATTTTGTGTGTGTGTGTGTGTGTGTGTGTGTGTGTGTGTGTGTGTGTCATTGCTCTTTTGTCTGACTCCATTCTCCCCCTGTGTGTAGCCAAGGTCACTGACAGACGGACCATAATGAACAGAAGAGAGAAATAGAGAGAGAAAGAGAGTGGTTGCTATAGCGATGAGTTACTGTCTGTCTTAACCATTTCCCATAATGCATTTTGATAAAGTCATTCATTTTGAAAGGAGGGAGGGGGAATAAGGAAGAGGGTGGTGTAGGAAGGAAAGAGGAATCTATTGAATTTTGAAGAAATGTTGAGGAATGTATAGATTCGTTTATCCAGCGACTGCTAGGTCAACCTAACACATATTAACATAGTCAAAGAAATTACTGTTGGATTTCTATAGAAATACTGATATTTCTGTATAGGCCTATTGCTTTTTACTTAGTCTTCCTTATACAATGATGTTTTCCCTGCCATTCTGAGTACCTGTTAGTGAGATAATGCTCTCATATGGTCACGATCATATACTCATGGGATTATATGAACTCTCATGTGTTTCTCTCTATTTCCACCAGGAGGCAGAGGTTTGTGTGTGCGTGTGCGTATACACTGGACTGTGCTCTAAGCTGAATGTTTTATTGTGTGTGTGTGTTCACTCTCTAAGCTGACTGTTTTATCCTGTGTCTCTGTGTGTGTGTTCACTCTCTAAGCTGACTGTTTCATCCTGTGTTTCTTCGTGTGTGTGTTCACTTTCTAAGCTGACTGTTTTATCGTGTGTGTGTGTTCACTCTCTAAGCTGACTGTTTCATCCTGTGTTTCTTCGTGTGTGTTCACTTTCTAAGCTGACTGTTTTATCGTGTGTGTGTGTGTTCACTCTCTAAGCTGACTGTTTTATCCTGTGTCTCTTTGTGTGTGTGTGTGTTCACTCTCTAAGCTGACTGTTTTATCCTGTGCCTCGTGTGTGTGTGTGTGTGTGTGTTCACTCTCTAAGCTGACTGTTTTATCCTGTGTCTCTGTGTGTTCACTCTCTAAACTGACTGTTTTATCCTGTCTCTTCGTGTGTGTGTTCACTCTCTAAGCTGACTGTGTTATCCTGTGTCTCTGTGTGTGTTCACTCTCTAAACTGACTGTTTTATCCTGTCTCTTCGTGTGTGTGTGTGTTCACTCTCTAATCTGACTGTGTTATCCTGTGTCTCTGTGTGTGTTCACTCTCTAAACTGACTGTTTTATCCTGTCTCTTCGTGTGTGTGTGTTCACTCATTAAGATGACTGTTTTATCCTGTGTGTTCACTCTCTAAGCTGACTGTTTTATCCTGTGTGTTCACTCTCTAAGCTGACTGTTTTATCCTGTGTGTTCAGTCTCTAAGCTGACTGTTTTATCCTGTGTTCAGTCTCTAAGCTGACTGTTTTATCCGGTGTGTTCAGTCTCTAAGCTGACTGTTTTATCCTGTGTGTTCAGTCTCTAAGCTGACTGTTTTATCCTGTGTGTTCAGTCTCTAAGCTGACTGTTTTATCCTGTGTTCAGTCTCTAAGCTGACTGTTTTATCCGATGTGTTCAGTCTCTAAGCTGACTGTTTTATCCTGTGTGTTCAGTCTCTAAGCTGACTGTTTTATCCTGTGTGTTCAGTCTCTAAGCTGACTGTTTTATCCTGTGTGTTCAGTCTCTAAGCTGACTGTTTTATCCTGTGTGTTCAGTCTCTAAGCTGACTGTTTTATCCGGTGTGTTCCAGGGGGCAGAGACAGACGCGGTGGTCCAGTGTTAACGTTTCCATCACGCAGTAATCACGACAGAATACGAGCTGATGACCTCCGAACTCTCATAGCATACCTTGCTGGCATCCCCAAGTACGTGTTTGAGTGTACAGTATCTGCATGCATACGTATTGTGTGTGTATTTCTATGGTTGTTTTAGTCTCTTGGATTCAGATCTTTAACCAACCACGAGAGAGTGGGAGAGAGTGGGAGAGAGATATATTGTGGGCCAGAATACTTGCCGCAGCTCCTGTGCTGCCAAGAACCCTTCCTCCACACTGTCACTAGAGACAGACACATGGATGGAGGCACTGACCCATGGATGGAGGCACTGACCCATGGATGGAGGCACTGACCCATGGATGGAGGCACTGACCCATGGATGGAGGCACTGACCCATGGATGGAGGCACTGACCCATGGATGGAGGCACTGACCCATGGATGGAGGCACTGACCCATGGATAGAGGGAGCGAGAGACAAATGGATAGAGGGAGCGAGAGACAAATGGATAGAGGGAGCGAGAGACAGATGGATAGAGGGAGCGAGAGACAGATGGATAGAGGGAGCGAGAGACAGATGGATAGAGGGAGCGAGAGACAGATGGATAGAGGGAGCGAGAGACAGATGGATAGAGGGAGCGAGAGACAGATGGATAGAGGGAGCGAGAGACAGATGGATAGAGGGAGCGAGAGACAGATGGATAGAGGGAGCGAGAGACAGATGGATAGAGGGAGCGAGAGACAGATGGATAGAGGGAGCGAGAGACAGATGGATAGAGGGAGCGAGAGACAGATGGATAGAGGGAGCGAGAGACAGATGGATAGAGGGAGCGAGAGACAGATGGATAGAGGGAGCGAGAGACAGATGGATAGAGGGAGCGAGAGACAGATGGATAGAGGGAGCAAGAGACAGATGGATAGAGGGAGCAAGAGACAGATGGATAGAGGGAGCAAGAGACAGATGGATAGAGGGAGCAAGAGACAGATGGATAGAGGGAGCAAGAGACAGATGGATAGAGGGAGCAAGAGACAGATGGATAGAGGGAGAAATGGATAGAGAGTGAGAGGCAAATGGATCGAGAGCGAAAGTGAAAGGCAAATGGAGAGAGGGAGAGACAAGTAGATAGAGAGCGAGACAAATGGATAGAGAGAGAGAGAGACAAATGGATAGAGAGAGAGAGACAAATGGATGGAGAGACAAACGGAGAGAGAGAGCGAGACAAACGGATGGAGAGAGCGAGACAGACAAATGGAGAGAGAGAGACAGACAAATGGAGAGAGAGAGAGACAGACAAATGGAGAGAGAGAGAGAGACAGACAAATGGAGAGAGAGAGACAAATAGAGAGAGCGAGAGAGACAAATGGAGAGAGAGCAAGAGAGAGACAGACAAATGGATAGAGAGCGAGATAAATAGATGGACAGAGAGAGCGAGGCAAGTGGATGGAGAGAGCGAGACAAGTGGATGGAGTGAGAGAGCGAGACTAGTGGATGAAGAGAGCGAGACAAATGGATGGATAGAGAGAGCGAGACAAGTGGATGAAGAGAGAGAGCGAGAAAAGTGGATGAAGAGAGCGAGAGACAAATGGATAGAGAGCGAGAGAGACAAGTGGATGAAGAGAGTGAGAGAAATGGATTGAGAGAGACAAATAACTAGAGTAAAATGAATAGAGGGAGAGACAAATGGATGGAGAGAGAGACCAATGGATAGAGAGAGCAAGACCAATGGATGAAGAGAGATCGATGGAGAGGGAGACAAATTAATAGAGGGAGAGACATATGAATGGAGAGAGACACATGGATAGAGGGAGATTAAAATGAATAGAGGGAGAGTAAAATGAGTAGAGGGAGAGTAAAATGAATAGAGAGAGAGACAAATGAATAGAGGGAGAGAGACAAATGAATAGAGGTAGAGAGACATGAATAGAGGGAGAGTAAAATGAATAGAGGGAGAGTACAATGAATGGAGAGAGCGACAAATGGATAGAGGGAGAGTAAAATGAAGAGGGAGAGTAAAATTAATAGAGAGAGCGACAAATGGATAGAAATACATAAATAGAGGGAGAGTAAAATGAATAGAGGGAGAGTAAAATGAATAGAGAGAGACAAATGAATAGCGGGAGAGTAAAAGGAATAGAGAGAGACATGAATAGAGGGAGAGTAAAATGAATAGAAGGACAGACAAATGAATAGAGGGAGAGTAACATGAATAGATTGAGAGTAAAATGAAGAGGGAGAGTAAAATGAATAGAGAGAGCGACAAATGGATAGCGAGACATAGAGGGAGAGTAAAATTAATAGAGGGATAGTAAAAAGAATAGAGAGAGAGACAAATGAATAGATGGAGAGTAAAATTAATAGAGAGAGAGACAAATGGAGAGAGAGAGACAAATGAATAGAGGGAGTGTAAAATGAATAGAGAGAGCGACAAATGGATAGATCGACATAAATAGAGGGAGAGTAAAATGAATAGAGGGACAGTAAAATTAATAGAGAGAGACAAATGGATGGAGAGAGACAAATGAATAGAGAGAGACACATGAATGGAGGGAGAGTAAAATGAATAGAGGGAGAGTAAAATGAATAGAGGGAGATTAAAATGGAGAGAGAGAGAGAGAGAGGCAAATGAATAGAGGGAGAGTAAGATGAATAGATGGGGAGACAATTGAATAGCGGGAGAGTAAAATGAATAGAGGGAGAGTAAAATGAATAGAGGGAGAGTAAAATGAATAGACATGAATAGAGGGAGAGTGAAATGAATAGAGAGAGAGACCAATGGATAAAGAGAGCGACAAATGGATAAAGAGAGAGACACATGATAGAGAGAGAGAAATTAATAGAGAGAGCGACAAATGCATAGAGAGACATGAATAGAGGGAGAGTAAAATGAATAGAGATTGAGTAAAATGAAGAGGGAGAGTAAAATGAATAGAGAGAGCGACAAATGGATAGAGAGACAAAAATAGATGGAGAGTAAAATGAATAGAGGGAGAGAAATTAATAGAGAGAGACAAATTATGGAGAGAGAGAGCAAGACCAATGTATGGAGAGAGATCGATGGAGAGAGAGCCAAATTAATAGAGGGAGAGACATGAATGTAGAGAGACAAATGAATAGAGAGAGACAAATGGATGGAGAGAGAGACACATTGATATAGGGAGAGTAAAATGAATAGAGGGAAATTAAATTGAATAGAGAGAGAGACAAATGAATAGAGTGACAGACAAATGAATAGAGAGAGAGTAAAATGAATAGAGAGGGAGTAAAATTAATCGAGGGAGAGTAAAATTAATCGAGGGAGAGTAAAATGAATAGAGAGAGAGACAAATGATGGAGACAGAGACCAATGGCTAGAGAGAGAGCAAGACCAATGGTTGGAGAGAGATCAATGGAGAGAGAGACAAATTAATAGAGGGAGAGACATATGAATGGAGAGAGACACATGGATAGAGGGAGAGTACAATGAATAGAGGGAGAGTAAAATGAGTAGAGGGAGAGTAAAATGAGTAGAGGGAGAGTAAAATGAATAGAGGTAGAGAGACAAATGAATAGAGGTAGAGAGACAAATGAATAGAGGTAGAGAGACAAATGAATAGAGGTAGAGAGACAAATGAATAGAGGGAGAGTAAAATGAATAGAGGGAGAGTAAAATGAATAGAGAGACAAATGAATAGCAGGAGAGTAAAATGAATAGAGGGAGAGTAAAATGAATAGAGGGAGAGTACAATGAATGGAGAGAGTGACAAATGGATAGAGAGAGCGACAAATGGATGGAGAGAGAGACAAATGGATGGAGAGAGAGACAAATGGCTAGAGAGAGAGACAAATGGATGGAGAGAGAGACAAATTAATAGAGAGAGACAAATGGATGGAGAGAGAGACAAATGGATGAAGAGAGAGACAAATGGATGAAGAGAGAGACAAATGGATGAAGAGAGAGACAAATTAATAGAGAGACAAATGGATAGAGAGACAAATGGATGGAGAGAGAGACAAATGAATGGAGAGAGAGACAAATAAGTAGAGAGAGAGACAAATGGATGGAGAAAGAGACTAAGTAGAGAGAGAGACAAATGGATGGAGAGAGACAAATTAATGTAGAGAGAGAAGCAAATGAGTAGAGAGAGACAAATGGATAGAGAGAGGCAAATGGATGGAGAGAGAGAGGGAGACAAATAGAGAGAGAGAGAGACAAATACATAGAGAGAGACAAATGGATAGAGAGAGAGGCAAATGGATGGAGAGAGAGAGGGAGACAAATAAGTAGAGAGAGAGACAAATTAATAGAGAGGGAGACAAATTAATAGTGAGACAAATGGATGGAGAAAGAGAAAAATAAGTAGAGAGAGAGAGAGAGAGACAAATGAATAGAGAGAGAGAGAGAAATAAGTGGATGGACAAATGGATGGAGAGAGAGACACGAATAGAGAGAGACATGGATGGAGAGAGACAAATGGATGGAGAGAGAGACAAATGGATAGAGAGAGAGACACATTGATATAGGGAGAGTAAAATGAATAGAGGGAAATTAAATTGAATAGAGAGAGAGACAAATGAATAGAGTGACAGACAAATGAATAGAGAGAGAGTAAAATGAATAGAGAGAGAGTAAAATTAATCGAGGGAGAGTAAAATTAATAGAGAGCGCGACAAATGGATAGAGAGACATAAATAGAGGGAGAGTAAAATGAATAGAGAGAGAGACAAATGATGGAGACAGAGACCAATGGCTAGAGAGAGAGCAAGACCAATGGTTGGAGAGAGATCAATGGAGAGAGAGACAAATTAATAGAGGGAGAGACATATGAATGGAGAGAGACACATGGATAGAGGGAGAGTACAATGAATAGAGGGAGAGTAAAATGAATAGAGGGAGAGTAAAATGAGTAGAGGGAGAGTAAAATGAATAGAGGGAGAGAGACAAATGAATAGAGGGAGAGAGACAAATGAATAGAGGTAGAGAGACATGAATAGAGGGAGAGTAAAATGAATAGAGGGAGAGTAAAATGAATAGAGAGACAAATGAATAGCAGGAGAGTAAAATGAATAGAGGGAGAGTAAAATGAATAGAGGGAGAGTACAATGAATGGAGAGAGTGACAAATGGATAGAGAGAGCGACAAATGGATGGAGAGAGAGACAAATGGATGGAGAGAGAGACAAATGGCTAGAGAGAGAGACAAATGGATGGAGAGAGAGACAAATGGATGGAGAGAGAGACAAATGAATAGAGAGAGACAAATGGATGGAGAGAGAGACAAATGGATGAAGAGAGAGACAAATGGATGAAGAGAGAGACAAATTAATAGAGAGACAAATGGATAGAGAGACAAATGGATGGAGAGAGAGACAAATGGATAGAGAGAGACAAATGAATGGAGAGAGAGACAAATAAGTAGAGAGAGAGACAAATGGATGGAGAAAGAGACAAATAAGTAGAGAGAGAGACAAATGGATGGAGAGAGACAAATTAATGTAGAGAGAGAAGCAAATGAGTAGAGAGAGACAAATGGATAGAGAGAGGCAAATGGATGGAGAGAGAGAGGGAGACAAATAGAGAGAGAGAGAGACAAATACATAGAGAGAGACAAATGGATAGAGAGAGAGGCAAATGGATGGAGAGAGAGAGGGAGACAAATAAGTAGAGAGAGAGACAAATTAATAGAGAGGGAGACAAATTAATAGTGAGACAAATGGATGGAGAAAGAGAAAAATAAGTAGAGAGAGAGAGAGAGAGACAAATGAATAGAGAGAGAGAAATAAGTGGATGGACAAATGGACAAATGGATGGAGAGAGAGACACGAATAGAGAGAGACATGGATGGAGAGAGACAAATGGATGGAGAGAGAGACAAATGGATAGAGAGAGAGACAAATGGATGGAGAGAGAGACAAATGGATAGAGAGAGACAAATGGATAGAGAGAGACAAATGGATGGAGAGAGAGACAAATTAATAGAGAGAGACAAATGGATGGAGAGAGACAAATGGATGGAGAGAGAGAGAGAGAGACAAATGAATAGAGAGAGACAAATGGATAAAGAGAGACAAATGGATGGAGAGAGAGACACGAATAGAGAGAGACAAATGGATGGAGAGAGAGACAAATGGATGGAGAGAGAGACAAATGGATAGAGAGAGAGACAAATGGATAGAGAGAGAGACAAATTAATAGAGAGAGAGACAAATGGATGGAGGGAGAGGCAAATTAATAGAGAGAGACAAATGGATAGAGAGAGACAAATGGATGGAGAGAGAGACAAATGGATGGAGAGAGAGACAAATGGATGGAGAGAGAGACAAATGGATGAAGAGAGACAAATTAATAGAGAGAGAGACAAATGGATGGATAGAGAGACAAATGGATGGAGAGAGAGACAAATTAATAGAGAGAGAGACAAATGGATGGAGAGAGAGACAAATGGATGGAGAGAGAGACAAATGGATGGAGAGAGAGACAAATGGATAGAGAGAGAGACAAATGGATAAAGAGAGAGAGACAAATGGATAGAGAGATAGACAAATTAATAGAGAGAGAGACAAATGGATGGAGGGAGAGGCAAATTAATAGAGAGAGACAAATGGATAGAGAGAGACAAATGGATGGAGAGAGAGACAAATGGATGGAGAGAGAGACAAATGGATGGAGAGAGAGACAAATGGATGAAGAGAGAGACAAATTAATAGAGAAAGAGACAAATGGATGGATAGAGAGACAAATGGATGGAGAGAGAGACAAATGGATGGAGAGAGAGACAAATGGATGGAGAGAGAGACAAATGGATGGAGAGAGAGACAAATGGATGAAGAGAGAGACAAATGGATGAAGAGAGAGACAAATTAATAGAGAGAGAGACAAATGGATAGAGAGACAAATGGATAGAGAGAGACAAATGGATGGAGAGAGAGACAGATGGATAGAGAGAGAGACAAATGGATGGAGAGAGACAAAAATAATAGAAAGAGAGACAAATGGATGGAGAGAGAGACAAATAGCTAGAGAGAGAGAGAAATTAATAGAGAGAGAGACAAATGGATGGAGAGAGAGAGACAAATGGATAGAGACAAATGGATGGAGAGAGACATGAATAGAGAGAGAGGCAAATGGATGGAAAGGGAGACAAATTATTTGAGAGAGACACATGGATGGAGAGAGAGAAATGAATAGATAGATGCAAATGGATGGAGAGATACCAATGGGTAGAGCGAGAGAGAAATGAATTGAGAGTGACCAATGGATGGAGAGAGAGACCATTGGATGGCGAGAGACCAATGGCTAGAGAGAGAGAGAAATTAATAGAGGGAGAGGTCAATGGTTGGAGAGATGGAGAGTCGGAGTGAGGGAGGCTGGTGAGCGGGATGGAGAGTTGGCGTGAGGGAGGGTCCAAAGGAAAAGGAGGGAGTGAGGGAGGGTAGAGAGTGAGTGGACATGGAGCGGGAGAGAACAAGGGATTAAAACACAGAGGGAGGAGTGTGGGTGTGTGTGTTTGTTTGAGTACAACAGAGTGTCGCAGAGGCGGGAACGGTTGCTCGATCAGCTCAGTAGTTGTGATGATAGCTGTGGATGAGTAGGTCTGTACGCTGCCCTTCTCTCCTAGGTACGTCTCTCTTTACAAAAACTCTCTTTTAACGCTTCTTCTACTCTCTCGCTCTCTATGTAGATAACATCTAGATCTCTCGCTCCCCACTTCGTCTCTGTTACCTTATTTGTGATTCCCCTCTCTCTTCTCTCCTCTATCTTCTCCTCTCCTCTATCCTCTCTCCTCTCCTCTCCTCTATCCTCTCTCCACTCCTCTATCCTCTCTCCTCTCTGCTCTCTCCTCTCCTCTATCCTCTCTCCTCTCCTCTCTGCTCTCTCCTCTCTCCTCTTTCCTCTATCCTCTCTCCTCTCTGCTCTCTCCTCTTTCCTCTCTCCTCTCTCCTCTTCTCTCCTCTCTCCTCTCTCACTCTGCTCAGTGTAGTGGGAGTCAGAGTTGCTGACAGACAGGCATTAGAAAGAAAGGAGAGAAGGCTGGATAGAAAGGGAAGGAATCCAGAAAGCTCGTGTTAGGAGGGAATATGGAATTGAGAGAGGAATAATGGATTAAGGGAGATATTGGATAGGTCTTGAAAGAGAGTGAGTGAAGTAGAGAGGAATTGTGTGTATTCTCTTGAGATATGAAACTCTCTGGGTCTGAGTGTTGAGGTCAGCCGTGAGGGAAGGAGAGGAGGAATAGAGAGAGAGAGGGAATAGAGAGAGAGGGGGAATAGAGACAGAGGGGGAATAGAGACAGAGGGGGAATAGAGACAGGGGGAATAGAGACAGGGGGGGGAATAGAGACAGGGGGAATAGAGACAGGGGGGGGAATAGAGAGAGAGGGGGAATAGAGAGAGAGGGGGAATAGAGAGAGAGGGAATAGAGAGAGAGAGAGGGAATAGAGAGAGAGAGGGAATAGAGAGAGAGAGGGGGAATAGAGAGAGAGAGGGAGAATAGAGAACAAGAGAAGAGAAAGAGGGGGAATAAAGAGAGAGAGGGAATAGAGACAGAGAGAATAGAGAGAGAGAGGGAATAGAGAGAGAGAGGGAGAATAGAGAGAGAGAGGGAGAATAGAGAGAGAGAGAGGGAGAAAACTAGATGCATTGTTTATTACTAGCCATGCAGGAGATGTGTGATGCTGTGGGGAGAATCTTAGTTGAACTACAGTCTTGATGCTGATGATGGATTGAGTTTCTTTTTTTGCTTCATTTTGGTCATTATTCTGATTGATTTTTCTTCCAATCTGGATGGAAATCACTGTAGATTTTTGTGATTTATCATTCTGTATGTATGTGGGTGTGGGTGGGTGTGTGGGTGTGTGTGTGTGAATTCGTAGTGCGTACTCTGTGCTTCTCACAGTACAGAAAATGCGTCATCACCATCTCATGGTTTGTTTTGATTCTCTCTCTCCCTCCTCCCTTCCCGCTTTCTCTACCTCCCACTCACCATCCTCCCTCTTTCTCTACCCCCTCCCCTTTCCCACCCTCTCACTCTTTCGCTACCACCTCTCCCCCTCCTACCTTCTCTCTCCCTCCCACGCTCTCCTCTCTCCTCCTTATCTTGCCATACCATCCACTCTCACTCTTTCGCTACCACCTTCCTTCTCCCTCCTCCTCCTCCTCCTCCCTCCCCTCGGTCCAGTGAGGAGGTGATCCAGCATGGCTTCACAGTCATAGTAGACATGCGAGGCAGTAAATGGGACAGTATCAAATCTCTACTGAAGATCCTCCAGGAGTCGTTCCCCTGCTGTATACACATAGCGCTCATCATCAAACCAGACAACTTCTGGCAGAAACAACGCACCAACTTCGGCAGCTCCAAGTTCGAATTTGAGGTAACATTTTTGTTTTTATTGTACTATACTATAGTACTTAGGTTTGCAAAGGGAGGGTGTGTTACTGGAAACTTTCAAAGTTTACCAGTAAACTAGCAGAATATTTGTAACTTTCAAGGATTTGCTGTATTTCATCAACACATCTAGTGGCCCTTTTGGGTTCTTCAGATTATCCCAGGCGTCTGTCTGTAATGATCTCTGGCCCCCTGTGTGGCCGGTAGAATGACAACGCTGTAAAACATTAAATATAAACCAGAAACTTAGTGAATACCATTGGTGTTTTAATATGACGGTTTCAGCATTATTTATTTTACTTTGTCAATATTTTTTAGTTGTAAATGTTTTGGCCCCAAATTGGTGGCAGTTGTGAAAAAAGTAAATCGTTGGAAGAGTTATCATTGTTGATTATATGCTTTTTCATTAATTAGGATATTTTCTCTTGAACCATATGGTCGATCCACTAGAAACTCACAGATATAAAACATGTATACTATATATGAATACATGTTTTAAAGTTATTCAAGTGTAAATTAACATAGATGACCAAAATTAGAGAAGATTCCATGACTGGTAAATTATCAGTAGCTTTGCAACCCTAACTATACTATACTGTTCTGTACTATACTGTCCTATACTGTACTATACTATGTTGTACTGTACAATACTGTATTATACTATACTGTCCTTTACTGTACTATACTGTACCATGTCACTGCATTCATTGCAATTTCATGCCGATGACTTTGCTGAAATGTAACAAACCCAACAACAATATGGCATGTCTTGACTGTGACTTTGCTGAAACTAAACAAACCCAACAACAATATGGTATGTCTTGACTGTGACTTTGCTGAAACGTAACAAACCCAACAACAAAATGGTATGTTTTGACTGTGACTTTGCTGAAATGTAACAAACCCAACAACAAAATGGGATGTCTTGACTGTGACTTTGCTGAAACGTAACAAACCCAACAACAAAATGGTATGTCTTGACTGTGATTTTGCTGAAATGTAACAAACCCAACAACAAAATGGTATGTTTTGACTGTGACTTTGCTGAAATGTAACAAACCCAACAACAAAATGGTATGTTTTGACTGACTTTGCTGAAATGTAACAAACCCAACAACAAAATGGTATGTTTTGACTGTGACTTTGCTGAAATGTAACAAACCCAACAACAAAATGGTATGTCTTGACTGTGACTGCTGAAATGTAACAAACCCAACAACAAAATGGTATGTCTTGACTGTGACTTTGCTGAAATGTAACAAACCCAACAACAAAATGGTATGCTTTGACTGTGACTTTGTGGTGTACTGCTTATTATACTCTTTGCTGTTTTAAATCTGTGATTTAGGATCACAATGGGATATTGTATGGAGCTCTGCTTGTTTTAATTCACACACACTGCTGTTTTGAATCGTTTTTGATAGGCTGGATGACATGTAATAGTGTCGAAAATCCTGCAGAGCATTGCAATAATGTGGTGAAGCTCTAAGTTATAAGATTAGATTTATTTGTTGGTTTTATTTGCCGTGTCTGGGCTGTGTGGAGTGCTACTTTTGATGTTGTATTAAGTTGACACACACAGACAGCCCTCCACACAGCCACCCTGTTAGAGCACTGCTGTGGTATTGAGTTATCTCAGAGGGCTTTATTGATTGGTTGATGGTGTATAAAGCCGTGTGTCACTCTGTCAGCCAGTCGCCATAGGGCAGGACACACGCCATTCTCTTTACCCTGCTGTGTGCGCGAGGCCAATGTGTGTCAAATCAAATGCTATTTGTCACATGCCGAATACAACAAGTACTCCTTACCGTGAAATGTTTACTTACAAGCCCTTAACCAACAATGACACTTTAAAAAAAAGTAACTAGTCAAATAAAGTAACACAATAAATAAAAAACAACGAGGCCATATACAGTACAGGAGTCAAAGGTACAGGCTAGTCAAGGTCAGTGAGGTAATATGTACATGTGTGTTTTTCAGCGCCACATTTTGCTCAGTGAAAATCACTTTTCCATCCAAATCTGGGTTATGCTTTTAAAACATTGGAACATTCCATTAATAGCTGGAACAGTCTTCTATAGGAGATGGAGGGGATAGAGAGAAAGATGGAGAGATGGACCAATGCATTCTTACCTTTAACAGATGGAACAGTCTTCTATAGAAGATGGAGGGGATAGAGAGAAAGATGGAGAGATGGACCAATGCATTCTTACCTTTAACAGATGGAACAGTCTTCTATAGAAGATGGAGGGGATAGAGAGAAAGATGGAGAGATGGACCAATGCATTCTTACCTTTAACAGATGGAACAGTCTTCTATAGGAGATGGAGGGGATAGAGAGAAAGATGGAGAGATGGACCAATGCATTCTTACCATTAACAGATGGAACAGTCTTCTATAGGAGATGGCTGATGTATTCTTACCATTAACAGATGGAACAGTCTTCTATAGGAGATGACTGATGTATTCTTACCATTAACAGATGGAACAGTCTTCTATAGGAGATGGCTGATATATTCTTACCTGGACTTGTCAATAGAAGAGAACCCTTAGAATTGTGCTTTACTCTTTCTGTCTGCCTTTCTGTGGTTTTAGAGGGGTTCTCAGCTTTTTTCTCACTCTTTGTCTGTCTGTCTGTCTTTTCTTTCTGTTATTTCTTTCCCACGCAAGGCTTTGTCAGGTCTCTCTCTTCATCCTCTGTCTATCCTGAAATCTGACACAGAGTGTGGGTGTTAACCTTGCTGTGTGGGTTGGTATTATCTTGTCAACATAAATCACTTGAGAACGGAAACAATCTCTCCCATATTTCTCAATCTGTACAGACATTTACCTTTTCTGAGGTAAAAGTAATTTTCTAAATGTCCCCAAAAACGCAATATGAAATCAGCAGACTTAATCAAGATGAGGGAGAACGAGACCGAGAGAGATGACACTCTGTCGTAACCCCTCCCCCTTTTGTCATAGCCAATCAAATGTGTCTATCTGAGTGTCTGAATCACCATTATTGCTGTGTGTCACTGACACAGTGAGCACGGAGTGGGCGTTGAACTTGAACCCAACCAAAAGGCTGTGATGATGTTGTTAGATTGATTTAAAGCCTTCTCTACCCCTCCCTCTTTACCGTTCCTCCTCATCTCCCCCTCTTCCCCCTCTCCATCTCTCTCTAGACCACCATGGTGTCGTTGGAGGGTCTATCTAAGGTGGTTGACCCCTCCCAGCTGACCTCTGACTTCGAGGGAAGTCTAGAATACAACCATGACGAGTGGATCGAGGTACGACCAGTCAATCAATTAATCAATCAATGGTTTGCAAAAACCAGAATACACCGACGTAAACACACACTTTAGATCTCTTAGTCAGTACGACAGCCACAAGTCAATCAATCAATGTACCAATCAATCCATACAGTGTCTTCGTTCTTTTCCAGGTGCGGGTTGCGTTTGAAGAGTTTACGGGGCACGCGGGTCACATGTTGTCGAGGCTGGAGGAGATGCAGGAGGTGGTGGCGAGGAAAGACTTCCCCACGGACCTGGACGGGGCGCGGCGCATGATAGAGGAACACGCCACGCTGAAGAAGAAGGTCATCAAAGCTCCTATAGAGGAACTGGATACGGAGGGACAGAGGTAGGCTACGCACACACACACACACACACACACACACACACACACACACACTCTCAGACTGATGGTGAGGATAATTTTACACTGCTGGTGGTGGTGTGTGTGTGTGTGTGTTATTTCACGTTGCATCCTCTCACCCAGGTTGCTGCAGCGTATCCAGAGCAGTGAGTCGTACAGGAACTCTAACGCCAGTGGTGTGTGTAACGCTGACACCCAGGGGCTGGTGCCACGCGTCGCCACCCTGCTGGACAAACTCCACAGCACACGACAACACCTCCACCAGGCCTGGCACATCAGGAAACTCCAGCTGGACCAGTGTTTCCAGCTCCGCCTCTTCGAACAGGATGCTGAGAAGGTACCATGGATGGAGATTAAAGGAAAAGACAACAGCTAGTGGGATTTATATGTGTGTGTGTAGGGGGCTGAATAGATCCAGTGTAATAGACTGATAGAATATAATTGATACCGTCAATAGTTACTGTAGAATAGACAGACAGCAGTGTTGGACTGCGGTAAGGGCTTGTTGCTAGGACACGATAGACAGTAGTTAGCTCTGAAGAGGCTCTTGGTATTCTCTTATGACACTCAGCTCATCTCTCTTCTTCCTGTGCCTAGTGATTCACAGATGTATGTATGTACACACACACACATACAGTACCAGTCAAAAATGTTGACACACCTACTCATTCAAAGGTTTTTCTTTATTTTTACTATTTTCGACATTGTAGAATAATAGTGAAGGTATCAACACTATGAAATAGCACATATGGAATCATGTAGTAACCAAAAAAGTGTTAAACAAATCAAAATATATTTTAGGTTCTTCAAAGTAGACACAATTTGCCTCATCCCAAGATTTATATATTTCTTAATTCCATTATTTTACTTTTAGATTTGTGTATATTGTTGTGAATTGTTCGATATTACAGCACTGTTGGAGCTAGGAACACAAGCAATAACATCTGCTAAATATGTGTATTTGACCAATAAAATGTGATTTGATTTTGATTTGATGACAGCATTGTACACTCTTGGCATTCTCTAAACCAGCTTCACCTGGAATGCATTTCCAACCGTCTTGAAGGAGTTCCCAAATACACTACCGTTCAAAAGTTTGGTGTAAATTAGAAATGTCCTTGTTTTTCATGAAAACATACAGGAAATCAGTGGCAAAATTAATAGGAAATATAGTTATTATAAATTAGGATTTTTAATTGAAATAATAATGTTTGCTTTCGTCAAAGAGTCCTCCATTTGCAGCAATTACAGCCTTATACAGACCTTTGGCATTCTAGTTGTCAATTTGTTGAGGTAATCTGAAGAGATTTCACCCCATGCTTCCTGAAGCACCTACCACAAATTGGATTGGCTTGATGGGCACTTCTTATGTACCATACGGTAAAGCTGCTCCCACAACAGCTCAATAGGGTTGAGATCCGGTGACTGTACTGGCCACTCCATTATAGACAGAACACCAGCTGACTGATTCTTCCCTAAATAGTTATTGTATAGTTTGGAGTTGTGCTTTGGGTCATTGTCCTCTTTGTAGGTGGAAATTGGCTCCAATTAAGCTCCGTCCACAGGGTATGGCATGGCGTTGCAAAATGGAGTGATAGCCTTCCTTCTTCAAGATCCCTTTTACCCTGTACAAATCTCCCACTTTACCACCACCAAAGCACTCCCAGACCATGCCATTGTGTCCACCATGCTTGACAGATGACGTCAAGCACTTCTCCCTCCAGCATCTCCAGCATTTTTTCTGCGTCTCACGAATGTTCTTTGTGATTCGAACAACACAGACTTAGATTCGTCTGTCAATAACACTTTTTTCCAATTTTCCTCTCTCCAGTGTCTGTGTTCTTTCTTTTTACTGACCAGTGTGAGATGTTTTTTTCTTTGCAACTCTGCCTAGAAGGCCAGCATCCCGGAGTCGCCTCTTCAATGTTGAGACTGGTGTTTTGCGGGTACTATTTAATAAAGCTGCCAGTTGAGGACTTGAGGCGTCTGTTTCTCAAACTAGACACTCAAATGTACCTGTCCTCTTGCTCAGTTGTGCACCGGGGCCTCCCACTCCTTTCTATTCTAGTTAGAGCTGTTCTGTGAAGGGAGTAGTACAAAGCGTTGTACGAGATCTTCCGTTTCTTGGCAATTGTTATCTTATGGAATAGCCTTCATTTCTCAGAACAAGAATAGACTGATGAGTTTCAGAAGAAAGGTCTTTGTTTCTGACCATTTTGAGCCTGTAATTGAACCCACAAATTCTGATGCTCCAGATACTCAACTCGTCTAAAGAAGGCCAGTTGTATTGCTTCTTTTTTATTATTTTTTTATTTTACCTTTATTTAACGAGGCAAGTCAGTTAAGAACAGGAACTGCCTGTTCAGGGGCAGAACGACAGATTGGGGGTTTGAACTTGCAACCTTCCGGTTACTGGTCCAACACTCTAACCACTAGGCTACCCTGCCGCCCCCTTTAATCAGCACAACAGTTTTCAGCTGTGATAACATAAGTGCAAAATGGTTTCCTAATGATCAATTATCCTTTTAAAATGATAAACTTGAATTAACTAACACAACGTGCCATTGGAACGCAGGAGTGATGGTTGCTGATAATGGGCCTCTGTACGCCTATGTAGATATTCCATAAAAAATCTGCAGTTTCCAGCTAGAATAGTCATTTACAACATGAACAATGTCAACACTGTATTTCTGATCAATTTGATGTTATTTTAATGGACATAAAATGTGCTTTTCTTTCTAAAACAAGGACATGTCTAAGTGACCCCAAACGTTTGAACCTACTCTGCGTCTCACAAAGACACAGCGTTTGGATCCCAAAATCTCAAATTTGGACTCCTCAGACCAAAGGACAGCTTTCCACTGGTCTAATGTCCATTGTATCTGTTTCTTGGCCCAAGAAAGTCTCTTCTTATTATTGGTGTCCTTTAGTAGTGGTTTCTTTGCAGCAATTAGACCATGAAGGCCTGATTCACAGTCTCTTCTGAACAGTTGATGTTGAGATGTCTGTTACTTGAACTCTGAAGCATTTATTTGGGCTGAAATTTCTGAGGCTGGTAACTCTAATTAACTTATCCTCTGCAGCAGAGGTAACTCTGGGTCTTCCTTCCTGTGGCGGTACTCATGAGAGCCAGTTTCATCAGAGCGCTGGATGGTTTTTGCGACTGCACTTGAAGAAACGTTCGAAGTTCTTGACATTTTCCGGATTGACTGACCTTCATGTCTTAAAGTAATGATGGACTGTCGTTTCTCTTTGCTTTTGAGCTGTTCTTGCCATAATATGGACTTGGTCTTTTACCAAATAAGGCTATCTTCTGTATACCACCCCTACCTTGTCACAACACAACTGATTGGCTCAAACGCATTAAATTCCTCAAATGAACTTTTAACAAGGCACACCTGAGAATTGAAATGCATTCCAGGTGACTACCTCATGAAGCTGGTTGAGAGAAGGCCAAGAGTGTGCAAATCTGTCATCAAGGCAAAGTGTGGCTATTTTGAAGAATCTCAAATATAAACTATATTTGGATTTGTTTAACACTTTTTTGGTTATTACATGATTCCATATGTGTTATTTCCTAGTTTGGATGTCTTCACTATTATTCTACAATGTAGAAAATAGTAAAAATAAAGACAAATACACACACACACACACACACACACACACACACACGCACACACACACACACAGTTGCAAGAAAGTGTTTTTGCACACTCACGTTTCTACATTCACATGTGCAAGCATACATACACATACAGTAGTCCCACTAAGCAGTATACAGTACACAAAATGATACACCCACACACAAGCACAATGATACAGACCAGACTCTACTGTCTGTAGCTGTTAGCTGCCTGCACTATCCCGTCTCTAACGTGTGTTTGGGTGTCTTTCTCTCAGATGTTTGATTGGATAATGGCCAACAAGGGTCTGTTCCTGGCCGGCTACACCGAGATCGGCAACACCCACCCACACGCCATGGAGCTACAGACGCAGCACAACCACTTTGCTATGAACTGCATGGTAAGAACATACACACACCGAGCAGCAGGCTATTACACAGCTAGAAGCTGGATCCATACAGGCTTACATAATGGTCCTGAAACGGATGTCTTTAAAGCAGGAGATGAATCGACTGTTTTGCCTCAGCTAGATGATGACTCTGCAGATGGAAACACGCACTGACATTTAGCGCTGCACTAAAATCAATACAAGCTCTCTCTCGTGTGCACACACACCCTGTCTAGTTGAGGCTAGGTCCATAAGGAATCCATAGGTAGCTATTACAAAGCTGGCATCCTTCCATACTGACATCACTCCAATGCTTTCTACAACCAGAATCTGGAATGCAAGTACGCTAAATTGGGGTTTTCGGTATGGACTTAGTGCTTACTCCATTTTTGGTTGTTGTTGTGCTTATTGGGAAATATCTGTATGTTTATTTGTCTATTATCTGAATAGCTAAATAAAACCAAATCAATGTTTTTCTCCCTCACCCCAATCCCCTTCCCGCTCCAGAACGTGTATGTGAACATCAACAGGATAATGTCAGTGGGTAACAGGCTATTGGAGTCTGGTCACTATGCCTCGGTGCAGATTAAACAGATTTCAGGTCAGCTGGAAGCGGAGTGGAAAGCCTTCGCTGCTGCCCTGGACGAACGCAGCACACTGCTGGAGATGTCTGCCGCCTTCCACCAGAAATGTGACCAGGTGGGTGGTGACACTCGTCACACGCAGGAACACATTAGAGGTCAACCGATTAATTAGGGCCGATTTTCAAGTTTTCATAACAATCGGAAATCGGTGTTTTTGGACACCAATTTGGCAAAATTTTTACATTTTTTTTGTTTTTTTTTGTTACACCTTTATTTAATCTTTATTTCACCAGGCAAGTCAGTTAAGAACACATTCTTATTTTCAATGACGGCCTAGGAACGGTGGGTTAACTGCCTCGTTCAGGGGCAGAACGACAGATTCAATCTTGCAACCTTGCAGTTAACTAGACCAACGCTCTAACCACCTGCCTCTCGTTGCACTCCACAAGGAGACTGCCTGTTACGCAAATGCAGGAAGCCAAGGTAAGTTGCTAGCTAGCATTAAACTTATCTTATAAAAAAACAATCAATCATAATCACTACTTAACTACACATGGTTGATGATATTACTAGTTTACCTAGCTTGTCCTGCGTTGCATATAATCTGACTGAGCATACAAGCATACACGTATCTGACTGAGCGGTAGTAGGCAGCAGCAGGCTCGTAAGCATTCATTCAAACAGCACTTTCGTGCATTTTGCAAGCAGCTCTCCGTTGTGCTTCAAGCATTGCGCTGTTTATGACTTCAAGCCTATCAACTCCCGAGATTAGGCTCTTGTAACCGATGTGAAATGGCTAGCTAGTTAGCGGGGTGCGCGCTAATAGCGTTTCAAATGTCACTCGCTCTGAGACTTGGAGTGGTTGTTCCCCTTGCTCTGCATGGGTAACGCTGCTTCGAGGGTGGCTGTTGTCGTTGTGTTCCTGGTTCGAGCCCAGGGAGGCGTGAGGATGCACAGAGTGGATGTCCTAACCGACTTGCCATAACTATAGTTTGTTAACAAGAAATTTGTGGAGTGGTTAAAAAACAAGTTTTAATGACTCCAACCTAAGTATATGTAAACTTCTGACTTCAACTGTACATACATACACATTCTCTGGTGTGTATGATATCTGTATGATGAGAGTGTGCAGTGAGATTACAAATAGATTAGAATCCTACTGTGTTGGTTTGTTTAATATTCCCATGTGACTTAATGATTAGCCTATTGTGGTAAAAAATGCAGAGGAGCAACCCCATGCTTCAGCCATGTAGCCACGAGGCTGCATCAGACAAGTGATGATGCTTCAGCCATGTAGCCACGAGGCTGCATCAGACAAGTGATCATGCTTCAGCCATGTAGCCACGAGGCTGCATCAGACAAGTGATCATGCTTCAGCCATGTAGCCACGAGGCTGCATCAGACAAGTGATGATGCTTCAGCCATGTAGCCACGAGGCTGCATCAGACAAGTGATCATGCTTCAGCCATGTAGCCATGAGGCTGCATCAGACAAGTGATCATGCTTCAGCCATGTAGCCACGAGGCTGCATCAGACAAGTGATCATGCTTCAGCCATGTAGCCACGAGGCTGCATCAGACAAGTGATCATGCTTCAGCCATGTAGCCACGAGGCTGCATCAGACAAGTGATCATGCTTCAGCCATGTAGCCACGAGGCTGCATCAGACAAGTGATCATGCTTCAGCCATGTAGCCACGAGGCTGCATCAGACAAGTGATGATGCTTCAGTCATGTAGCCACGAGGTTGCATCAGACAAGTGATCATGCTTCAGCCATGTAGCTACGAGGCTGCATCAGACAAGTGATCATGCTTCAGCCATATAGCTACGAGGCTGCATCAAACAAGTGATCATGCTTCAGCCATATAGCTACGAGGCTGCATCAGACAAGTGATCATGCTTATTGCTAAAATAGCACACCTGCCTGATAATATGTACAGGCTCTAAAGATATTGCTTTTCATCAATATGTTATTGGGCTTATTTCTGGAGGGGAATATTACGTCTTAAAGGTTTAATATGGGCTATATGTCATTATTCAGAATGGGGAATGGTTTTATTTTATTATCAGACTGTATGGTTGGCTAACGAAATCTCCCACGATTGAAATTCTGCATGCATAACTTGCTTTCCTGTGATCTTGGCCCAGTTTTCACTTGCTACTGGCCCGGTGTGCCACTCTACAAAGAACTAACCTAGCCATGTGACATCCAGGTTATCATGATGGAATCATTTACAAAGAACTAACCTAGCCATGTGACATCCAGGTTATTATGGTGGAATCATTTACAAAGAACTAACCTAGCCATGTGACATCCAGGTTATTATGGTGGAATCATTTACAAAGAACTAACCTAGCCATGTGACATCCAGGTTATCAGGATTGGAATCATTTACAAAGAACTAACCTAGCCATGTGACATCCAGGTTATTATCGTGGAATCATTTATAAAGAACTAACCTAGCCATGTGACATCCAGGTTATTATCGTGGAATCATTTATAAAGAACTAACCTAGCCATGTGACATCCAGGTTATTATCGTGGAATCATTTATAAAGAACTAACCTAGCCATTTGACATCCAGGTTATTATCATGGAGTCATTTACAAAGAACTAACCTAGCCATGTGACATCCAGGTTATTATGGTGGAATTATTTACAAATAACTAACCTAGCCATGTGACATCCAGGTTATCAGGATTGGAATCATTTACAAAGAACTAACCTAGCCATGTGACATCCAGGTTATTATCGTGGAATCATTTATAAAGAACTAACCTAGCCATGTGACATCCAGGTTATCATGGTGGAATCATTTACAAAGAACTAACCTAGCCATATGACATCCAGGTTATCATGGTGGAATCATTTATAAAGAACTAACCTAGCCATGTGACATCCAGGTTATTATGGTGGAATCATTTACAAAGAACTAACCTAGCCATGTGACATCCAGGTTATCATGGTGGAATCATTTACAAAGAACTAACCTAGCCATGTGACATCCAGGTTATCATGGTGGAATCATTTACAAAGAACTAACCTAGCCATATGACATCCAGGTTATCATGGTGGAATCATTTACAAAGAACTAACCTAGCCATGTGACATCCAGGTTATCATGGTGGAATCATTTACAAAGAACTAACCTAGCCATATGACATCCAGGTTATCATGGTGGAATCATTTACAAATAACTAACCTAGCCATGTGACATCCAGGTTATTATAGTGGAATCATTTACAAAGAACTAACTTAGCCATATGACATCCAGGTTATCATGGTGGAATCATTTACAAAGAACTAACCTAGCCATATGACATCCAGGTTATCATGGTGGAATCATTTACAAAGAACTAACCTAGCCATGTGACATCCAGGTTATCATGGTGGAATCATTTACAAAGAACTAACCTAGCCATATGACATCCAGGTTATCATGGTGGAATCATTTACAAATAACTAACCTAGCCATGTGACATCCAGGTTATTATAGTGGAATCATTTACAAAGAACTAACCTAGCCATGTGACATCCAGGTTATTATAGTGGAATCATTTACAAATAACTAACCTAGCCATGTGACATCCAGGTTATTATGGTGGAATCATTTACAAAGAACTAACCTAGCCATGTGACATCTAGGTTATCATGGTGGAATCATTTACAAAGAACTAACCTAGCCATGTGACATCCAGGTTATCATGGTAGAATAATGCACTGACTCTCAAAATATTTCCAAAATGAGCAATACATAGTTACTAGACACAGCGCTGTGTGTGTGTACCTGTCTCTACAGTACATGGGTAATGTGGACTCGTGGTGTAAAGCGTGTGTGTAATGTGTGTGTTCCTGTCTCTACAGTACATGGGTAATGTGGACTCGTGGTGTAAAGTGTGTGTGTAATGTGTTTGTGTTCCTGTCTCTACAGTACATGGGTAATGTGGACTCGTGGTGTAAAGCGTGTGTGTAATGTGTTTGTGTTCCTGTCTCTACAGTACATGGGTAATGTGGACTCGTGGTGTAAAGTGTGTGTGTAATGTGTTTGTGTTCCTGTCTCTACAGTACATGGGTAATGTGGACTCGTGGTGTAAAGTGTGTGTGTAATGTGTGTGTGATCCTGTCTCTACAGTACATGGGTAATGTGGACTCGTGGTGTAAAGCGTGTGGAGAGGTGGATCTACCCTCGGAGCTCCAGGACCTAGAGGATGCTATCCACCACCACCAGGGCCTCTATGAACACATCACTGCTGCCTACTCAGAGGTAAACAGCACTGCTGCATACCCAGAGGTAACATAATGTGTGTTGGTGTAGGTGTGGGTCAGTGGAAGCTGCTTGGAGGAGCTATAGGAGGACGGGCTCATTGTAATGGCTGGAATTGAGTTAATGGAACGTTAACAAACACATGAAACATATGGAAACCACATTTGACTCCATTCCATTAATACCATTCCAGCCATTACAATCAGCCCGTCCTCCTATATTTCTCCCCACCAGCCTCCACTGGTGTAGGTGTGTGTTTGTATGTACTGCATGTGCTCAAGCCATTTTCCTTCCCCCTCCGCCAGGTCAGTCAGGACGGTAAGGCCCTATTGGATAAGCTCCAGCGCCCGCTGACCCCGGGGGGGGCTGATTCGCTAACGGCCTCGGCCAACTACAGCAAGGCGGTGCACCATGTGCTGGATGTGATACACGAGGTGCTGCACCACCAGAGACAACTGGAGAATATCTGGCAACACCGCAAAGTCCGCCTGCATCAGAGGCTCCAGCTGTGTGTGTTCCAGCAAGACGTACAGCAGGTGTGGACTAGTTCTGACCCTGTGTTGCTCAGTTGGGATGAGCCTGGCTCTAGCCATGCCATGGTTGTGTTCAATACTCGCTGGGATCACATAAATGATACACACACCCTTGTAACCTTGTAGTCAAGGTAACTGTTGCCATTGCGATACTACTGGCCAGTATCCTGGTGAGGGGTATTCTGCCAAGTGGTAGAGGGAGAGAGAGAGAGTGGGATGGAGAAAGATCTGAGAAGGAGGGAGAGATCAGGACAATGAAGGTGTGAAGAGGGAGAAAGAAAGGTGGAAGGAACATGAGGGTTTTGTCTAGAATGGATACAGCTTTTGTCAAACTTGACTTTTCATAGCAGGTTTAGGGGAATTAATTGAGCAGGTAAGGGGAGTTCGGTTGAGGTTAGGAAAAGCGTAAGGGTTAGTTAAAATGCGTCAATTTGACAAAAGCTGTCCCCTATCTAGAAATGACCAGATGGGAGGGAACTCATCCTCTCTGTCATCTACCTTCCTCTGCTTACTGACTGGAGTAGTATGTTGTTTTCTCTCTCACGACAACCCCTTTCCCCTCTGCCCCACAACCTGAACTTCTATGCCACTTAGCTAACCTGCATGCTTGTGTGTGTGCAGGTTCTGGACTGGATAGAGAACCACGGGGAGGCGTTCCTCAGCAAACACACAGGCGTTGGGAAGTCCCTCCATCGAGCCAGAGCGCTACAGAAACGACACGAGGACTTCGAGGAGGTCGCCCAGGTCGGATGCCTCTCTTCATGGCTCTGCTTTGACCTTTTCCTCTCTTCGTCTTCCCATTTCCCTTTCCTCTCTCCATCACATACCCTCTCTTTCTCCATCTTTGCACTAACTACTGTCTCTCTCTCCTCCCCTTCTACCTTTCTCTTGTTAACTGTCCTCCCTCTTTTCTTCTCCCCTGTCACTCCCCCTCTCTGTCTCTCTCCTCTGTCTTTCTCTGTGTGCTGGTTCTGTCCCTCCTCCAGAACACCTATACTAACGCTGACAAGCTGCTGGAGGCAGCAGAGCAGCTGGCCCAGACAGGAGAGTGTGACCCAGAGGAGATCTACCAGGCAGCCCACCAGCTGGAGGACCGGATCCAGGACTTTGTCAGGAGGGTGGAGCAACGCAAAGTCCTGCTGGACATGTCTGTCGCCTTCCACACACACGTCAAAGAGGTACAGGGTGGGAGAGAGGGAGAGTGCGTGTGTGGGGGTGGGTTGGGGCGATGGGTGGAGATGGAGGGGTGCGTGCATGGAGGAGCTGCAGAAGGAGCTGTTAGATGATGTGTATGTGTGTGTGTGTATTAACTCTGTCCCTAGCTGTGGACGTGGCTGGAGGAGCTGCAGAAGGAGCTGTTAGATTATGTGTATGTGTGTGTGTGTGTATTAACTCTCTGTCCCTAGCTGTGGACATGGCTGGAGGAGCTGCAGAAGGAGCTGTTAGATGATGTGTATGTGTGTGTGTGTATTAACTCTGTCCCTAGCTGTGGACATGGCTGGAGGAGCTGCAGAAGGAGCTGTTAGATTATGTGTGTGTGTGTATTAACTCTGTCCCTAGCTGTGGACATGGCTGGAGGAGCTGCAGAAGGAGCTGTTAGATGATGTGTATGTGTGTGTGTGTATTAACTCTGTCCCTAGCTGTGGACGTGGCTGGAGGAGCTGCAGAAGGAGCTGTTAGATGATGTGTATGTGTGTGTGTGTGTATTAACTCTGTCCCTAGCTGTGGACGTGGCTGGAGGAGCTGCAGAAGGAGCTGTTAGATGATGTGTATGTGTGTGTGTGTATTAACTCTCTGTCCCTAGCTGTGGACGTGGCTGGAGGAGCTTCAGAAGGAGCTGTTAGATTATGTGTGTGTGTGTATTAACTCTGTCCCTAGCTGTGGACGTGGCTGGAGGAGCTGCAGAAGGAGCTGTTAGATGATGTGTATGTGTGTGTGTGTATTAACTCTGTCCCTAGCTGTGGACATGGCTGGAGGAGCTGCAGAAGGAGCTGTTAGATTATGTGTGTGTGTGTATTAACTCTCTGTCCCTAGCTGTGGACGTGGCTGGAGGAGCTGCAGAAGGAGCTGTTAGATGATGTGTGTGTGTGTATTAACTCTCTGTCCCTAGCTGTGGACATGGCTGGAGGAGCTGCAGAAGGAGCTGTTAGATGATGTGTATGTGTGTGTGTTTATTAACTCTGTCCCTAGCTGTGGACGTGGCTGGAGGAGCTGCAGAAGGAGCTGTTAGATGATGTGTGTGTGTGTATTAACTCTCTGTCCCTAGCTGTGGACGTGGCTGGAGGAGCTGCAGAAGGAGCTGTTAGATTATCTGTGTGTGTGTATTAACTCTGTCCCTAGCTGTGGACATGGCTGGAGGAGCTGCAGAAGGAGCTGTTAGATGATGTGTGTGTGTGTGTGTGTGTGTGTATTAACTCTGTCCCTAGCTGTGGACGTGGCTGGAGGAGCTGCAGAAGGAGCTGTTAGATGATGTGTATATGTGTGTGTGTATTAACTCTCTGTCCCTAGCTGTGGACGTGGCTGGAGGAGCTGCAGAAGGAGCTGTTAGATGATGTGTATGCTGAGTCTGTGGAGGCGGTGCAGGATCTGATCAAACGCTTCAGCCAACAGCAGCTGACCATCCTGCAGGTCACTGTCAACGTCATCAAGGAGGGAGAGGACCTCATCCAGCAGCTCAGGTAGAACACACACACACACCATGTGCACACAGACGTACACGCATACTCACACACTCAACACACACTAACACACACAATGAATTAGAAGAAACTGTGCAGAAGGTGAGTAGGATGGAAGAGAGAAGAGGAGGAGGAGGAGGAGGAGAGGAAGATGAAAGAACAACAGCATCCTCACATAGCGGACTGCCAGATGAGAGAGAGGCAATAGAAAGGGAGAGATGGAGAGAAGCAGTAGGTTGAGAGTAAGAGAGATTCATGTATTTGACACCTCTGACCATGTCTCTGGTTCTATTTATATCAAGTGTGTGAGTCTGAGACCTAGCCCTCAACACACACTAAAGCCCCCCCCCCCCCCCCTCTCTGGTGTATTCTCTCCTCTGGGTATTGTTACATAATGCTGGTTACATAAGTGTGGTTAATTATGTAGAATCCCCAGAACTCTGCTACAATGCTGTGTCTGTGTGTGTATGTGGCTTAGGCAGGGCTTAGACTCTGATGTGTTAGCTAACTTTGGACCAGAGCATGCACTTGACTCTCACTTCCATGACATTACACATAATGCCTCCTAGAGTTTTCGAGAGCCAGACCAGAGCTAGCCAAGTAACAAGCTTGTGCCTGCAGAGCGGAACCAGAATACAGATGTAAATAAACTCAGCAAAAAAGAAACGTCCTCTCACTGTCAACTGCGTGTAAATATTTGTATGAACATAACAAGATTCAACAACAGAGACATAAACTGGACAAGTTCCACAGACATGTGACTAATAGAAATGGAATAATGTGTCCCTGAACAAAGGGGGGGGAATCAAAATCAAAAGTAACAGTCAGTATCTGGTGTGTCCACCAACTGCATTAAGGCATTAAGTACTGCAGTGCATCTCCTCCTCATGGACTGCACCCTCCGATCCAACAGGTCCCAGACGTGCTCAATGGGATTGAGATCCGGGCTTTTCGCTGGCTATAGCCTTGCAGGAAATCAATCACGCACAGAACGAGCAGTATGGCTGGTGAAATTGTCATGCTGGAGGGTCATGTCAGGATGAGAATCCAGGAAGGGTACCATGTGAGGGAGGAGGATGTCTTCCCTGTAACGCACAGCGTTGAGATTGCCTGCAATGACAACAAGCTCAGTCTGATGATGCTGTGACACACGGCCCCAGACCGTGACAGACCCTCCACCTCCAAATCGATCCCGTTCCAGAGTACAGGCCTCGGTGTAACGCTCATTCCTTCAACGATAAACGCTAATCCAACCATCACCCCTGGTGAGACAAAACCGCGACTCGTCAGTGAAGAGCACTTTTTGCCAGTCCTGTCTGGTCCAGCGACGGTGGGTTTGTGCCCATAGGCGACGTTGTTGCCTGTGATGTCTGGTGAGGACCTGCCTCAGGCCTACAAGCCCTCAGTCCAGCCTCTCTCAGCCTATTGCAGACAGTCTCAGCACTGATGGAGGGATTGTGCGTTCCTGGTGTAACTCGGGCAGTTGTTGTTGCCATCTTGTACCTGTCCCGCAGGTGTGATGTTCGGATGTACCGATCCTGTGCAGGTGTCGTTACACGTGGTCTGCCACTGCGAGGATGATCAGCTGTCCGTCCTGTCTCCCTGTAGCGCTGTCTTAGCCGTCTCACAGTACAGACATGGCAATTTATTGCCCTGGACACATCTGCAGTCATCATGCCTCCTTGCAGCATGCCTAAGGCACGTTCACGCAGAGGAGCAGGGACCCTGGGCATCTTTCTTTTGGTGTTTTTCAGAGTCAGTAGAAAGGCCTCTTTAGTGTTCTAAGTTTTCATAACTGTGACTTTAATTGCCTACCATCTTTAAGCTGTTGATGTCTTAACGACCGTTCCACAGGTGCATGTTCATTAATTGTTTATGGTTCATTGAACAAGCATGGGAAAGAGTATTTAAACCCTTTAGAATGAAGATCTATGAAGTTATTTGGATTTTTACGAATTATCTTTGAAAGACAGGGTCTTTTTTTGCTGAGTTTGTCTTACTTTTTTGTAGTTAATAAATCCAATGTGAAACGTGATAACTATAGTATCCTTAACTAGCATGGAAAGTTTATCAATTGTTCTCTAATTAAAAATCTCTCTCCCTAATTTCAGTAGCTACAATAGAATATGCATGCATTGGAGGAAGGGGGAGGGGCTACTGTAGAATACGCATGCTTTGGAGGGAGGGGCTACAGTAGAATATGCATGCATCAGGGGGAGGGGCTACCATATAATATGCATGCTTTTTAGGGAGAGGGAGGGGCGACAGTAGAATATGCATGCTTCAGAGGGAGGGGCAGGTAGCCTACACACACAAACTGGCAAAGATTTTCAGCTGGCAGGCATGCAGACACTGGAAAACGTTTCTAAGTGACAGTGAGGGATTTGCATAGGCGCTTTGTGTTTTTTTGTGGGACTGTGAAAAAAAATCCTGGAATAACGTTATTAACTGGTTCCCATGCTTTTAAAATTATGAACAGTATAGATCACTTCTCGTTTTTCTGTTCTCTTCCCTGAACTGGTTCCAACCCCTGGTAAATGCACATGTCCAATTGTTTGTGTGTGTACGTTTTCTTCATTGTGTGTGTGTGTGTGTGTGTGTGTGTGTGTGTGTGTGTGTGTGTGTGTTCTCTCCTATGGTAGGGACTCTGCTATCTCCAGTAACAAGACTCCCCACAACAGCTCCATCAACCACATAGAGAGTGTGTTACTGCAGCTGGACGAGGCCCAGGCTCAGATGGAGGAGCTGTTTCAGGAGAGGAAGATCAAACTAGAACTCTTTCTACAACTACGCATCTTTGAAAGGGACGCCATCGATGTGAGTGTATGGTGGGGATGGAAAGGGTGTGTGTGGCAGAGGAGGTCTGGTGAACTACCCTTGCCTAGACTTTAGCTCAGTGAGATAACGTAGTCTTGTGTTTTTAGATTACCCGATGACACGTGTGTGTGAATCCTCCCTTGTGTGTGTCCACACATGTCTGCATCTACAGTGTCTTCAGAAAGTATTGACACCCCTTGACTTATTCCACATTTTGTTGTGTTACAGTCTGAATTTAAAATACCCCAATGTCAAAATGGAATTATGTTTTCAGAAATATTTAGAAATGATTAGAAATGTAAACGCTGAAAGGTTTTGCGTCATTACGTATTCAACCCTTTTGTTATGGCAAACCTAAATGAGTTCAGGAGTAAACATTTACTAAACAAGTCACATAATAAGTTGCACGGACTGTGTGCAATAATAGGGTTTAACATGCTTTTTGAATGACTGCCTCATCTCTGTACCCCACACATAAAATTGTCTGTAAGGTCCCTCAGTCGAGCAGTGAATTTCAAACACAGATTAAACCCCAAAGACCAGGGAGGTTTTCCAACGCCGCACAAAGAAGGGCATCTATTGGTAGATGGGTGAAAAAAAAGCAGACATTGAATATCCCTTTGAGCCTGGTTAAGTTATTAATTACACTTTGGATGGTGTATCAATACACCCAGTCACTACAAAGATACAGGTGTCCTTCCTAACTCAGTTGCCGGAGAGGACGGAAACCACTCAGGGATTTCGAAAAACATGTTTTCACTTTGTCATTATGGGGTTTTTGTGTGTAGATGAATTCCATTTTGAATTCAGGCTGTAACATCAAAATATGCAATAAGTCAAGGGGTATAAATACTTTCTGAAGGAACCGTATATATCTCACCATCCTCCCTCCCCCCCCCCCCCAGATCATCTCAGACCTGGAGTCGTGGAACGAGGAGTTGACTGTTCAGATGAGTGAGTTTGATACAGAGGACCTGACCCTGGCAGAACAGAGACTCCAGCACCACGCTGACAAGGCCCTGACCATGAACAACCTGACCTTTGACGTCATCCACCAGGGACAGGAACTACTGCAGTACGTCAACGAAGTACAGGCCTCTGGTGAGTAGCAGCAACACACATGTGCCCGACGGAGCTTACATTGAATAACATTCTTTCTCTCTTTCGCTCTCTTTCCATCCCCCCTCTCTTCCCGGCTCTCCCTGTCCTCTCCCTCCAGGTGTAGAGTTGCTGTGTGACAGGGATGTGGACATGGCTACTCGTGTTCAGGACCTGCTGGAGTTCCTCCATGAGAAGCAGCAGGAGTTGGACGTAGCAGGCGAACAACACAGGAGACACCTGGAGCAGTGTGTACAGCTGAGACACCTACAGGCCGAAGTCAAACAGGTACACATGAGCACACACACACACCAGGAGCAGTGTGTACAGCTGAGACACCTACAGGCCGAAGTCAAACAGGTACACATGAGCACACACACACACCAGGAGCAGTGTGTACAGCTGAGACACCTACAGGCCGAAGCCAAACAGGTACACATGAGCACACACACACCAGGAGCAGTGTGTACAGCTGAGACACCTACAGGCCGAAGCCAAACAGGTACACATGAGCACACACACCAGGAGCAGTGTGTACAGCTGAGACACCTACAGGCCGAAGCCAAACAGGTACACATGAGCACACACACACCAGGAGCAGTGTGTACAGCTGAGACACCTACAGGCCGAAGCCAAACAGGTACACATGAGCACACACACCAGGAGCAGTGTGTACAGCTGAGACACCTACAGGCCGAAGCCAAACAGGTACACATGAGCACACACACCAGGAGCAGTGTGTACAGCTACAACACCAGAACCATCAATTGATACCACATTATTTCCCATTATATACCAGTAGAAACACCACTATAGTAAATACCAGGTAAGTACCCATGGGAACAGTACTAAAATGCTATCCTGATAACTTATATCCTTGTTCCTGGTCTGTGCAGGTCCTAGGATGGATCCGTAATGGGGAGTCTATGTTGAATGCTGGTCTGATCACAGCTAGTTCTCTACAGGAAGCAGAACAGCTACAGAGAGAACACGAACAGTTCCAGCATGCCATTGAGGTGAGCACAGCCATTCACGACGCAACATAACACACTTTCATTCTTATACATTGATAAACAAATGTATCATTTATTCTGTCTGTCTCTATCTATCTATCTATCTATCTATCTATCTATCTATCTCTCTCTCTCTCTCCCTATCTATCTCTCTCTCTCTGTCCATTTCTCTCTCTTTCCATCTTTATTTTCCATTCTTTTCTCTCTTTCTCCCAATCTGGTATTGTATAATATAACCCCTTTCTCTCTCTGCTCTCCTGCTCGTAGAAAACCCACCAGAGTGCTCTGCAGGTGCAGCAGAAGGCTGAGGCACTACTCCAGGCCAACCACTATGACATGGACCTGATCAGAGACTGTGCTGAGAGTGTAGCGTCCCACTGGCAGCAGCTCATGTTGAAGATGGAGGACAGGCTGAAACTGGTCAACGCCTCTGTAGCCTTCTACAAGACCTCTGAACAGGTAGGGGGCGCCCTCACTGTGCCAGGGACAGGGGAACGTTTTGAGTCTGGTCTAAAGGGGTAGGCAGTTACCAGATGGACATGCTAGAAAGTGCCAATATTGTTACATGATCAACAAGTATGTAGGTGTTTGGAAATGTGCATTATGGGAACTGAAGTTTTAAACCCATTGCTGATCCTAAGAGGACTGGAAGAGGACTGGTGTGGCATTATGGGAGCTGTAGTTTATGTACTGTATATATCTGACTGGAACAGGTGTGCAGTGTGTTGGAGAGCCTGGAGCAGGAGTATAAGAGGGAAGAGGACTGGTGTGGCATTATGGGAGCTGTAGTTTATGTACTGTATATATCTGACTGGAACAGGTGTGCAGTGTGTTGGAGAGCCTGGAGCAGGAGTATAAGAGGGAAGAGGACTGGTGTGGCATTATGGGAGCTGTAGTTTATGTACTGTATATATCTGACTGGAACAGGTGTGCAGTGTGTTGGAGAGCCTGGAGCAGGAGTATAAGAGGGAAGAGGACTGGTGTGGCATTATGGGAGCTGTAGTTTATGTACTGTATATATCTGACTGGAACAGGTGTGCAGTGTGTTGGAGAGCCTGGAGCAGGAGTATAAGAGGGAAGAGGACTGGTGTGGCATTATGGGAGCTGTAGTTTATGTACTGTATATATCTGACTGGAACAGGTGTGCAGTGTGTTGGAGAGCCTGGAGCAGGAGTATAAGAGGGAAGAGGACTGGTGTGGCATTATGGGAGCTGTAGTTTATGTACTGTATATATCTGACTGGAACAGGTGTGCAGTGTGTTGGAGAGCCTGGAGCAGGAGTATAAGAGGGAAGAGGACTGGTGTGGCATTATGGGAGCTGTAGTTTATGTACTGTATATATCTGACTGGAACAGGTGTGCAGTGTGTTGGAGAGCCTGGAGCAGGAGTATAAGAGGGAAGAGGACTGGTGTGGCATTATGGGAGCTGTAGTTTATGTACTGTATATATCTGACTGGAACAGGTGTGCAGTGTGTTGGAGAGCCTGGAGCAGGAGTATAAGAGGGAAGAGGACTGGTGTGGCATTATGGGAGCTGTAGTTTATGTACTGTATATATCTGACTGGAACAGGTGTGCAGTGTGTTGGAGAGCCTGGAGCAGGAGTATAAGAGGGAAGAGGACTGGTGTGGCATTATGGGAGCTGTAGTTTATGTACTGTATATATCTGACTGGAACAGGTGTGCAGTGTGTTGGAGAGCCTGGAGCAGGAGTATAAGAGGGAAGAGGACTGGTGTGGCATTATGGGAGCTGTAGTTTATGTACTGTATATATCTGACTGGAACAGGTGTGCAGTGTGTTGGAGAGCCTGGAGCAGGAGTATAAGAGGGAAGAGGACTGGTGTGGCATTATGGGAGCTGTAGTTTATGTACTGTATATATCTGACTGGAACAGGTGTGCAGTGTGTTGGAGAGCCTGGAGCAGGAGTATAAGAGGGAAGAGGACTGGTGTGGCATTATGGGAGCTGTAGTTTATGTACTGTATATATCTGACTGGAACAGGTGTGCAGTGTGTTGGAGAGCCTGGAGCAGGAGTATAAGAGGGAAGAGGACTGGTGTGGCATTATGGGAGCTGTAGTTTATGTACTGTATATATCTGACTGGAACAGGTGTGCAGTGTGTTGGAGAGCCTGGAGCAGGAGTATAAGAGGGAAGAGGACTGGTGTGGCATTATGGGAGCTGTAGTTTATGTACTGTATATATCTGACTGGAACAGGTGTGCAGTGTGTTGGAGAGCCTGGAGCAGGAGTATAAGAGGGAAGAGGACTGGTGTGGCATTATGGGAGCTGTAGTTTATGTACTGTATATATCTGACTGGAACAGGTGTGCAGTGTGTTGGAGAGCCTGGAGCAGGAGTATAAGAGGGAAGAGGACTGGTGTGGCATTATGGGAGCTGTAGTTTATGTACTGTATATATCTGACTGGAACAGGTGTGCAGTGTGTTGGAGAGCCTGGAGCAGGAGTATAAGAGGGAAGAGGACTGGTGTGGGGGGGCTGATAAACTGGGTCCTAACTGTGAGTCAGACCACGTCACCCCCATGATCAGCAAACACCTGGAACAGAAAGAGGCCTTTCTCAAGGTAGGAACACACACACACACACACACATACACACACAGAGAGACCAACACACTCACAGCTGTTACCCATGTCCCTAACTGTGTGTGTGTTTCTCTAGGCATGTACCCTGGCCAGACGTAATGCTGATGTGTTCCTGAAGTACATGCACAGGAACAGTGTTAACATGCCTGGGATGCTCAGCCATGTCAAGGCACCGGAACAACAGGTCAAGAGTGAGTATCGCACACATACATATTATTCCAGAAGAATGCTTTATCAAATACAGTATAATCGAATGTAATATCTGTGTTGCGGTCAGACATCCTGAATGAGTTGTTACAGAGAGAGAACCGTGTTCTCCACTTCTGGACCATGAGGAGACGACGGTTGGACCAGTGTCAGCAATACGTGGTGTTTGAACGCAGTGCCAAACAGGTACACACACAATTTACCTCTCTCTGTCTCTCTGTCTCTCTCTCTCTCTGTATCCCTCTCTCCCTCTCTCTCTCTGTCTCTCTCTCTCTCTCTCTGTATCTCTCCCTCTCTCTGTCTCTGTCTCTCTCTCTCTCTCTGTCTCTCTCTGTCTCTCTCTCTGTCTCTGTCTCTCTCTCTATCCATCTCTCCCTCTCTCTGTTAATTCAATTCAAGGGCTTTATTGGCATGGGAAACATGTGTTAACATTGCCAAAGCAAGTAAGGTAGATAATATATAAAGTGAAATAAAAAATAAAAATTAACAGTAGACATCACACATACAGAAGTTTCAAAACAATAAAGACATTACAAATGTCATATTATATATATATACAGTGTTTTTACAATGTACAAATGGTAAAGGACACAAGATAAAATAAATAAGCATAGATATGGGTTGTATTTACAATGGTGCGTGTTCTTCACTGGTTGCCCTTTTCTCGTGGCAACAGGTCACAAATCTTGCTTCTCTGATGGCACACTGTGGAATTTCACCCAGTAGATATGGGAGTTTTTCAAAATTGGATTTGTTTTCGAATTCTTTGTGGATCTGTGTAATCTGAGGGAAATATGTCTCTCTAATATGGTCATACATTGGGCAGGAGGTTAGGAAGTGCAGCTCAGTTTCCACCTCATTTTGTGGGCAGTGAGCACATAGCCTGTCTTCTCTTGAGAGCCATGTCTGCCTACGGCGGCCTTTCTCAATAGCAAGGCTATGCTCGCTGAGTCTGTACATAGTCAAAGCTTTCCTTAATTTTGTGTCAGTCACAGTGGTCAGGTATTCTGCCGCTGTGTACTCTCTGTGTAGGGCCAAATAGCATTCTAGTTTGCTCTGTTTTTTTGTTAATTCTTTCCAATGTGTCAAGTAATTATCTTTTTGTTTTCTCATGATTTGGTTGGGTCTAATTGTGCTGCTGTCCTGGGGCTCTGTAGGGTGTGTTTGTGAACAGAGCCCCAGGACCAGCTTGCTTAGGGACTCTTCTCCAGGTTCATCTCTCTGTAGGTGATGGCTTTGTTGTGGAAGGTTTGGGAATCGCTTCCTTTTAGGTGGTTATAGAATTTAACAGCTCTTTTCTAGATTTTGATAATTAGTGGGTATCGGCCTAATTCTGCTCTGCATGCATTATTTGGTGTTCTACGTTGTACACGGAGGATATTTTTGCATAATTCTGCGTGCAGAGTCTCAATTTGGTGTTTGTCCCATTTTGTGAAGTCTTGGTTGGTGAGCGGACCCCAGACCTCACAACCATAAAGGGCAATGGGCTCTATGACTGATTCAAGTATTTTTAGCCAGATCCTAATTGGTATGTTGACATTTATGTTCCTTTTGATGGCATAGAATGCCCTTCTTGCCTTGTCTCTCAGATCGTTCACAGCTTTGTGGAAGTTACCTGTGGCGCTGATGTTTAGGCCAAGGTATGTATAGTTTTTTGTGTGCTCTAGGGAAACAGTGTCTAGATGGAATTTGTATTTGTGGTCCTGGTGACTGGACCTTTTTTGGAACACCATTATTTTGGTCTTACTGAGATTTACTGTCAGGGCCCAGGTCTGACAGAATCTGTGCATAAAATCTAGGTGCTGCTGTAGGCCCTCCTTGGTTGGTGACAGAAGTACCAGATCATCAGCAAACAGCAGACATTTGACTTCGGATTCTAGTAGGGTGAGGCCGGGTGCTGCAGACTTTTCTAGTGCCCGCGCCAGTTCGTTGATATATATGTTGAAGAGGGTGGGGCTTAAGCTGCATCCCTGTCTAACTCCACGACCTTGTGTGAAGAAATGTGTGTGTTTTTTATTTTGTCCTTTAACTCATTCAATGTAATTGGAGAATCCAGTGGGTTCTGGTAGTCTTTAATAGTTGATTCTAAGATCTGTATTTGATCATGTATATGTTTTTGCTCTTTATTCTTTGTTATAGAGCCAAAAAGATTGGAGAAGTGGTTTACCCATACATCTCCATTTTGGATAGATAATTCTTTGTGTTGTTGTTTGTTTAGTGTTTTCCAATTTTCCCAGAAGTGGTTAGAGTCTATGGATTCTTCAATTACATTGAGCTGATTTCTGACATGCTGTTCCTTCTTTTTCCATAGTGTATTTCTGTATTGTTTTAGTGATTCACCATAGTGAAGGCGTAGACTCAGGTTTTCCGGGTCTTTATGTTTTTGGTTGGACAGGTTTCTCAATTTCTTTCTTAGATTTTTGCATTCTTCATCAAACCATTTGTCATTGTTGTTAATTTTCTTCGGTTTTCTATTTGAGATTTTTAGATTTGATAGGGAAGCTGAGAGGTCAAATATACTGTTAAGATTTTCTACTGCCAAGTTTACACCTTCACTATTACAGTGGAACGTTTTACCCAGGAAATTGTCTAAAAGGGATTGAATTTGTTGTTGCCTAATTGTTTTTTGGTAGGTTTCCAAACTGCATTCCTTCCATCTATAGCATTTCTTAATGTTACTCAGTTCCTTTGGCTTTGATGCCTCATGATTGAGTATTGCTCTGTTTAGGTAGACTGTGATTCTGCTGTGGTCTGATAGGGGTGTCAGTGGGCAGACTGTGAACGCTCTGAGAGACTCTGGGTTGAGGTCAGTGATAAAGTAGTCTACAGTACTACTGCCAAGAGATGAGCTATAGGTGTACCTACCATAGGAGTCCCCTCGAAGCCTCCCATTGACTATGTACATACCCAGCGTGCGACAGAGCTGCAGGAGTTGTGACCCGTTTTCGTTGGTTATATTGTCATAGTTGTGCCTAGGGGGGCATACGGGGGAGGGAATGCTGTCACCTCCAGGCAGGTGTTTGTCCCCCTGTGTGCTGAGGGTGTCAGGTTCTTGTCCGGTTCTGGCATTTAGGTCGCCACAGACTAGTACATGTCCCTGGGCCTGGTTATTATTCAGTGTCCCTCAAGCTATGGCAGGAAAATACATATTTGGCTGTAAGAGGAGCCATTGCTCCTTCGCCCATGAATATTCTTAGTTTTTCCTCTGGGTTCAATTTGTAAAAATGTGGAAAATGTGTTGTCATTTCTGTGAATAATGAATCTCTTTGTGAGGAATATTTATCACAGTAAAGGAGAAAGTGCATCTCTGTCTCTACCTCCCCTGTTATGCAGTAACCACATACACGCTCCTCTTTGGGTAGCCATGTCTTTTTATGTCTGCCGGTTTCTATTGCCAATCGGTGGTCACTCAGCCTGTACTTGGTAATGATCTGTCTCTGCTTCGTATCCCTGACAGAGGAGAGATAATCAGCCAATTCATATTCTCTGTTTAGGGTCAGATAGCAATTTTGTCAGCTTTGGGATTTTGTTTCATTTTTCCAATGTTGTAAATATGATTCCTTTGATTGGTTCATGATTTTGCTTATTGGAATTCTTTCTTTTGAAGCAGTGCTGGGGTCAGCTCGGTTGGTGAGGTCCAACACCAGCTGACTGAGAGGGCTCGTTTCTGGGCTCAGCTCTTGGGTTTGAAGTGATTTAAATTGCAGACTTGAATATGGACTTGAATTCAGATGTAGCCAAAATTTTAATGATCTTTTCTGTATTTTCATTGTTACTGGAAAACTCTTTCTCACCCCCTCTCTCTCTCTCTCTCTCTCTCTCTGCCCCTCTCTCTCTCTCTCTCTCTCTCTCTCTCTCTCTCTCTCTCTCTCTCTCTCTCTCTCTCTCTCTCTCTATGCCTCTCTCTCTGCCCCTCTCTCTCTCTCTCTCTCTCTCTCTCACTCTGTCACTCTCTCTCTCTCTCTCTACCTCTCTCTCGATCTCTGTCTCTCTCTCTCTCTCTACCTCTCACGCTCTCTGCCCCTCTCTCTCTCTCTTTCTCACTCTCTCTCTCTGCCCCTCTATTTCTCTCTCTCTCTCTCTCTCTCTCTCTCTCTCTCGCTACCTCTCTCTCTCTGCCTCTCTCTCTGTGTCTCCCTCTCCCCCCCTCTCTCTCTCTCTCTCTCTCTCTCTCTCTCACTCTCTCTCTGCCCCCTCTCTCTCTCTCTCTCTCTCTCTCTCTCTCTGACCCTCTCTCTCTCTGCCCCTCTCTCTCTCTCTGTCCCTCTCTCTCTATCTCACTCTCACTTTCTCTATCTCTCTCTCTGCCTCTCTCTCTCTCTCTCTCTCTCTCTCACTCTCTCTGCCCCTCTCTCTCTCTCTTCCCCTCTCTCTCTCTCTCTCTCTCTCTCTCTCTCTCTCTCTCTCTCTCTCTCTCTCTCTCCCACTCTCTTTCTCTATCTCTCTGCCCCCTCTCTCTCTCTCTCTCTGCCTCTCTTGCTCTCTCAATTCAATTCAATTCAAGGGGCTTTATTGGCATGGGAAACATGTGTTAACATTGCCAAAGCAAGTAAGGTAAACAATAAAAATGAACAGTAGACATCACACATACAGAAGTTTCAAAACAATAAAGACATTGAAAATGTCATATTATATATATATACAGTGTTTTTACAAGGTACAAATTTGAAAGGACACAATGGTGTTTGTTCCTCACTGGTTGCCCTTTTCTCGTGGCAACAGGTCACAAATCTTGCTGCTCTGATGGCACACTGTGGAATTTCACCCAGTAGATATGGGAGTTTTTCAAAATTGGATTTGTTTTCGAATTCTTTGTGGATCTGTGTAATCTGAGGGAAATATGTCTCTCTAATATGGTTATACATTGGGCAGGAGGTTAGGAAGTGCAGCTCAGTTTCCACCTCATTTTGTGGGCAGTGAGCACATAGCCTGTCTTCTCTCTCTCTCTCTTTCTCACTCTCTCTCTGCCCCCCCCCCCTCTCTCTCTCTCTGCCCCTCTCTCTCTCGTTCTCACTCTCTCTCTATGCCCCCTCTCTCTCTCTCTCTCTCTCTGCCCCTCTCTCTCTCTCTCGTTCTCACTCTCTCTCTATGCCCCCCCTCTCGCTCTGCCCCTCTCTCTCTCTCTCTGCCCCTCTCTCTCTCTCTCTGCCCCTCTCTCTTTCCCTCTCTCTCTCTATGCCCCTCTCTCTCTCTCTCTGCCCCTCTCTCTCTCTGCCCCTCTCTCTTTCCCTCTCTCTCTCTCTCTATGCCCCTCTCTCTCTCTCTCTGCCCCTCTCTCTCTCTCTGCCCCTCTCTCTTTCCCCTCTCTCTCTCTCTATGTCCCTCTCTCTCTCTCTCTGCCCCTCTCTCTCTATCTGCCCCTCTCTCTTTCCCTCTCTCTCTCTCTCTCTCTCTCTCTCTCTCTCTCTCTCTCTCTCTCTCTCTCTCTATGCCCCTCTCTCTCTCTCTCTGCCCCTCTCTCTCTCTTTCGTTCTCACTCTCTCTCTCTGCCCCCTCTCTCTCTCTCTCTCTGCCCCTCTCTCTCTCTGCCCCTCTCTCTCACTCACTCACTCACTCACTCACTCACTCACTCACTCACTCACTCACTCACTCTCTCTCTCTCTACCTCTCTTTTTGTCTTTTGTTTTCTGTCAGCTCATCTGTAACCTCTGTCTATCTCTCTACCCCAATGTCCACCTCAATGATATCTGTGTGTGTCCCCAGGCTCTGGAGTGGATCCATGACACGGGAGAGTTCTACCTGTCAACACACACCTCCACCGGCTCCAGTATCCACCACACACAGGAGCTGCTGAAGGAGCACGAAGACTTCCACATCACAGCCAGGGTAGGAAGGAACACGCATGCACAGACGTACACACAGACAGACGTACAGACAGACGGACGGACGGACGGACGGACAGACAGACAGGAGGAACTATGTAGACACAGATCTTTACTTCATAATGTTTTTGAAACCTAGCATTACACGTTTAAAATTGAGCCCTCTCCTTCTCTCTCACTCTCACCCCCTTCCCCCAGCAAACCAAAGAGCGTGTGAAGCTGCTGATCCAGCTAGCAGATGGTTTCTGTGATAAGGGCCATAGTCACGCTGTGGAGATAAAGAAGTGGGTGACGGTGGTGGACAAACACTACAGAGACTTCTCCCTGCGTATGGACAAGTACCGGACCAGTCTGGAGAAAGCACTGGGCATCTCATCTGACTCTAACTCTAAGGCTGTAAGTCTGGAGGGTGTGTGGTGGTGGTGGGGGTGGGGGGCACTAGGCATCTCATCTGACACTAACTCCAAGGCTGTAAGTCTGGAGGGTGTGTGGTGATGGTGGGGGGGGAGGCACTGGGCATCTCATCTGACACTAACTCCAAGGCTGTAAGTCTGGAGGGTGTGTGGTGGGGCACTAGGCATCTCATCTGACACTAACTCCAAGGCTGTAAGTCTGGAGGGTGTGTGGTGGTGGTGAGGGGGTGGTGGGGCACTGGGCATCTCATCTGACACTAACTCCAAGGCTGTAAGTCTGGAGGGTGTGTGGTGGTGGTGGTGGGGGGGGGGGGCACTGGGCATCTCATCTGACACTAACTCCAAGGCTGTAAGTCTGGAGGGTGTGTGGTGGGGCACTAGGCATCTCATCTGACACTAACTCCAAGGCTGTAAGTCTGGAGGGTGTGTGGTGGTGGTGGGGGTGGTGGGGCACTGGGCATCTCATCTGACACTAACTCCAAGGCTGTACATCTGGAGGGTGTGTGGGGGTGGGTGGTGGGGGGCACTGGGCATCTCATCTGACATTAACTCCAAGGCTGTAAGTCTGGAGGGTGTGTGGTGGTGGTGGTGGGGGGGGGGGGGGGGGCACTGGGCATCTCATCTGACACTAACTCCAAGGCTGTAAGTCTGGAGGGTGTGTGGTGGTGGTGGTGGTGGGGGGGGGTGTGGGGAGGACCTGGGCATCTCATCTGACACTAACTCCAAGGCTGTAAGTCTGGAGGGTGTGTGGTGGGGCACTGGGCATCTCATCTGACACTAACTCCAAGGCTGTAAGTCTGGAGGGTGTGTGGTGGTGGTGGGGGGCGCTGGGCATCTCATCTGACACTAACTCCAAGGCTGTAAGTCTGGAGGGTGTGTGGTGGTGGTGGGGGGGGGGGTGGGGAGGCACTGGGCATCTCATCTGACACTAACTCCAAGGCTGTAAGTCTGGAGGGTGTGTGGTGGTGGTGGGGGTGGTGGTGGGGGGGGGGGGGCACTTTGCATCTCATCTGACACTAACTCCAAGGCTGTAAGTCTGGAGGGTGTGTGGTGGTGGTGGGGGTGGTGGGGGGTGGGGAGGCACTGGGCATCTCATCTGACACTAACTCCAAGGCTGTAAGTCTGGAGGGTGTGTGGTGGTGGTGGGGGGTGGTGGTGGGGGGGGGGGGCACTGGGCATCTCATCTGACACTAACTCCAAGGCTGTAAGTCTGGAGGGTGTGTGGTGGTGGGGGGGGGGGGGAGGCACTGGGCATCTCATCTAACACTAACTCCAAGGCTGTAAGTCTGGAGGGTGTGTGGTGGTGGTGGGGGTGGTGGTGGGGGGGGGGGCACTGGGCATCTCATCTGACACTAACTCCAAGGCTGTAAGTCTGGAGGGTGTGTGGTGGTGGGGGGGAGGCACTGGACATCTCATCTGACACTAACTCCAAGGCTGTAAGTCTGGAGGGTGTGTGGTGGGGCGCTAGGCATCTCATCTGACACTAACTCCAAGGCTGTAAGTCTGGAGGGTGTGTGGTGGGGCACTAGGCATCTCATCTGACACTAACTCCAAGGCTGTAAGTCTGGAGGGTGTGTGGTGGTGGTGGGGGGTGGTGGTGGGGGGGGGGGCACTGGGCATCTCATCTGACACTAACTCCAAGGCTGTAAGTCTGGAGGGTGTGTGGTGGTGGGGGGGGAGGCACTGGACATCTCATCTGACACTAACTCCAAGGCTGTAAGTCTGGAGGGTGTGTGGTGGGGCGCTAGGCATCTCATCTGACACTAACTCCAAGGCTGTAAGTCTGGAGGGTGTGTGGTGGGGCACTAGGCATCTCATCTGACACTAACTCCAAGGCTGTAAGTCTGGAGGGTGTGTGGTGGTGGTGGGGGGTGCACTCGGCATCTCATCTGACACTAACTCCAAGGCTGTAAGTCTGGAGGGTGTGTGGCGGTGGTGGGGGTGGGGGGGCACTAGGCATCTCATCTGACACTAACTCCAAGGCTGTAAGTCTGGAGGGTGTGTGGTGGTGGTGGGGGGGTGGGGGGGCACTCGGCATCTCATCTGACACTAACTCCAAGGCTGTAAGTCTGGAGGGTGTGTGGTGGTGGTGGTGGGGCACTGGGCATCTCATCTGACACGAACTCCAAGGCTGTAAGTCTGGAGGGTGTGTGGTGGTGGTGGGGGGGCACTGGGCATCTCATCTGACACTAACTCCAAGGCTGTAAGTCTGGAGGGTGTGTGGTGGTGGTGGGGGTGGTGGTGGGGGGGGGGGGGGCACTGGGCATCTCATCTGACACTAACTCCAAGGCTGTAAGTCTGGAGGGTGTGTGGTGGTGGGGGGGGGGTGGGGAGGCACTGGGCATCTCATCTGACACTAACTCCAAGGCTGTAAGTCTGGAGGGTGTGTGGTGGTGGTGGGGGTGGTGGTGGGGGGGGGCACTGGGCATCTCATCTGACACTAACTCCAAGGCTGTAAGTCTGGAGGGTGTGTGGTGGTGGTGGGGGGGTGGGGAGGCACTGGGCATCTCATCTGACACTAACTCCAAGGCTGTAAGTCTGGAGGGTGTGTGGTGGTGGTGGGGGTGGTGGGGGGGGGGCACTGGGCATCTCATCTGACACTAACTCCAAGGCTGTAAGTCTGGAGGGTGTGTGGTGGTGGGGGGGGGGAGGCACTGGACATCTCATCTGACACTAACTCCAAGGCTGTAAGTCTGGAGGGTGTGTGGTGGGGCGCTAGGCATCTCATCTGACACTAACTCCAAGGCTGTAAGTCTGGAGGGTGTGTGGTGGGGCACTAGGCATCTCATCTGACACTAACTCCAAGGCTGTAAGTCTGGAGGGTGTGTGGTGGTGGTGGGGGGTGGTGGGGGGGGGGGGCACTGGGCATCTCATGTGACACTAACTCCAAGGCTGTAAGTCTGGAGGGTGTGTGGTGGTGGGGGGGAGGCACTGGACATCTCATCTGACACTAACTCCAAGGCTGTAAGTCTGGAGGGTGTGTGGTGGGGCGCTAGGCATCTCATCTGACACTAACTCCAAGGCTGTAAGTCTGGAGGGTGTGTGGTGGGGCACTAGGCATCTCATCTGACACTAACTCCAAGGCTGTAAGTCTGGAGGGTGTGTGGTGGTGGTGGGGGTGCACTCGGCATCTCATCTGACACTAACTCCAAGGCTGTAAGTCTGGAGGGTGTGTGGCGGTGGTGGGGGGTGGGGGGCACTAGGCATCTCATCTGACACTAACTCCAAGGCTGTAAGTCTGGAGGGTGTGTGGTGGTGGTGGGGGGTGGGGGGCACTCGGCATCTCATCTGACACTAACTCCAAGGCTGTAAGTCTGGAGGGTGTGTGGTGGTGGTGGTGGGGCACTGGGCATCTCATCTGACACGAACTCCAAGGCTGTAAGTCTGGAGGGTGTGTGGTGGTGGTGGGGGGGGCACTGGGCATCTCATCTGACATTAACTCCAAGGCTGTAAGTCTGGAGGGTGTGTGGTGGTGGTGGGGGGCACTGGGCATCTCATCTGATACTAACTCCAAGGCTGTAAGTCTGGAGGGTGTGTGGTGGTGGTGGTGGGGGGTGGGGGGCACTAGGCATCTCATCTGACACTAACTCCAAGGCTGTAAATCTGGAGGGTGTGTGGTGGTGGTGGGGGGTGGGGGGCACTGGGCATCTCATCTGACACTAACTCCAAGGCTGTAAGTCTGGAGGGTGTGTGGTGGGGCGCTAGGCATCTCATCTGACACTAACTCCAAGGCTGTAAGTCTGGAGGGTGTGTGGTGGGGCACTAGGCATCTCATGTGACACTAACTCCAAGGCTGTAAATCTGGAGGGTGTGTGGTGGTGGTGGGGGGGGCACTGGGCATCTCATCTGACATTAACTCCAAGGCTGTAAGTCTGGAGGGTGTGTGGTGGTGGTGGTGGGGGGGTGGGGGGCACTAGGCATCTCATCTGACACTAACTCCAAGGCTGTAAATCTGGAGGGTGTGTGGTGGTGGTGGTGGGGCACTGGGCATCTCATCTGACACGAACTCCAAGGCTGTAAGTCTGGAGGGTGTGTGGTGGTGGTGGGGGGCACTGGGCATCTCATCTGACATTAACTCCAAGGCTGTAAGTCTGGAGGGTGTGTGGTGGTGGTGGGGGGGCACTGGGCATCTCATCTGATACTAACTCCAAGGCTGTAAGTCTGGAGGGTGTGTGGTGGTGGTGGTGGGGGGTGGGGGGCACTAGGCATCTCATCTGACACTAACTCCAAGGCTGTAAATCTGGAGGGTGTGTGGTGGTGGTGGGGGGGGTGGGGGGGCACTGGGCATCTCATCTGACACTAACTCCAAGGCTGTAAGTCTGGAGGGTGTGTGGTGGGGCGCTAGGCATCTCATCTGACACTAACTCCAAGGCTGTAAGTCTGGAGGGTGTGTGGTGGGGCACTAGGCATCTCATGTGACACTAACTCCAAGGCTGTAAGTCTGGAGGGTGTGTGGTGGTGGTGGGGGGGGCACTGGGCATCTCATCTGACATTAACTCCAAGGCTGTAAGTCTGGAGGGTGTGTGGTGGTGGTGGTGGGGGGGTGGGGGGGCACTAGGCATCTCATCTGACACTAACTCCAAGGCTGTAAATCTGGAGCGTGTGTGGTGGTGGTGGGGGGGTGGGGGGGCACTGGGCATCTCATCTGACACTAACTCCAAGGCTGTAAGTCTGGAGGGTGTGTGGTGGTGGTGGGGGGGCACTGGGCATCTCATCTGACACTAACTCCAAGGCTGTAAGTCTGGAGGGTGTGTGGTGGTGGGGGGGGGGGGGGCACTGGGCATCTCATCTTACACTAACTCCAAGGCTGTAAGTCTGGAGGGTGTGTGGTGGTGGTGGGGGGCGCTGGGCATCTCATCTGACACTAACTCCAAGGCTGTAAGTCTGGAGGGTGTGTGGTGGGGGGGGGGAGGCACTGGGCATCTCATCTGACACGAACTCCAAGGCTGTAAGTCTGGAGGGTGTGTGGTGGTGGGGGGGGGGGAGGCACTGGGCATCTCATCTGACACTCACTCCAACTCCAAGGCTGTAAGTCTGGAGGGTGTGTGGTGGGGCACTAGGCATCTCATCTGAAACTAACTCCAAGGCTGTAAGTCTGGAGGGTGTGTGGTGGGGCACTAGGCATCTCATCTGACACTAACTCCAAGGCTGTAAGTCTGGAGGGTGTGTGGTGGGGCGCTAGGCATCTCATCTGACACTAACTCCAAGGCTGTAAGTCTGGAGGGTGTGTGGTGGGGCACTAGGCATCTCATGTGACACTAACTCCAAGGCTGTAAGTCTGGAGGGTGTGTGGTGGTGGTGGGGGGGCACTGGGCATCTCATCTGACATTAACTCCAAGGCTGTAAGTCTGGAGGGTGTGTGGTGGTGGTGGTGGGGGGTGGGGGGCACTAGGCATCTCATCTGACACTAACTCCAAGGCTGTAAATCTGGAGCGTGTGTGGTGGTGGTGGGGGTGGGGGGCACTGGGCATCTCATCTGACACTAACTCCAAGGCTGTAAGTCTGGAGGGTGTGTGGTGGTGGTGGGGGGCACTGGGCATCTCATCTGACACTAACTCCAAGGCTGTAAGTCTGGAGGGTGTGTGGTGGTGGGGGGGGGGGGCACTGGGCATCTCATCTTACACTAACTCCAAGGCTGTAAGTCTGGAGGGTGTGTGGTGGTGGTGGGGGGCGCTGGGCATCTCATCTGACACTAACTCCAAGGCTGTAAGTCTGGAGGGTGTGTGGTGGGGGGGGGGAGGCACTGGGCATCTCATCTGACACGAACTCCAAGGCTGTAAGTCTGGAGGGTGTGTGGTGGTGGGGGGGGGGGAGGCACTGGGCATCTCATCTGACACTCACTCCAAGGCTGTAAGTCTGGAGGGTGTGTGGTGGGGCACTAGGCATCTCATCTGAAACTAACTCCAAGGCTGTAAGTCTGGAGGGTGTGTGGTGGGGCACTAGGCATCTCATCTGACACTAACTCCAAGGCTGTAAGTCTGGAGGGTGTGTGGTGGTGGTGGGGGTGGTGGTGGGGGGGGGGCACTGGGCATCTCATCTGACACTAACTCCAAGGCTGTAAGTCTGGAGGGTGTGTGGTGGTGGGGGGGAGGCACTGGACATCTCATCTGACACTAACTCCAAGGCTGTAAGTCTGGAGGGTGTGTGGTGGGGCGCTAGGCATCTCATCTGACACTAACTCCAAGGCTGTAAGTCTGGAGGGTGTGTGGTGGGGCACTAGGCATCTCATCTGACACTAACTCCAAGGCTGTAAGTCTGGAGGGTGTGTGGTGGTGGTGGGGGGTGCACTCGGCATCTCATCTGACACTAACTCCAAGGCTGTAAGTCTGGAGGGTGTGTGGCGGTGGTGGGGGGGTGGGGGGGCACTAGGCATCTCATCTGACACTAACTCCAAGGCTGTAAGTCTGGAGGGTGTGTGGTGGTGGTGGGGGGGTGGGGGGGCACTCGGCATCTCATCTGACACTAACTCCAAGGCTGTAAGTCTGGAGGGTGTGTGGTGGTGGTGGTGGGGCACTGGGCATCTCATCTGACACGAACTCCAAGGCTGTAAGTCTGGAGGGTGTGTGGTGGTGGTGGGGGGGGGCACTGGGCATCTCATCTGACATTAACTCCAAGGCTGTAAGTCTGGAGGGTGTGTGGTGGTGGTGGGGGGGCACTGGGCATCTCATCTGATACTAACTCCAAGGCTGTAAGTCTGGAGGGTGTGTGGTGGTGGTGGTGGGGGGTGGGGGGCACTAGGCATCTCATCTGACACTAACTCCAAGGCTGTAAATCTGGAGGGTGTGTGGTGGTGGTGGGGGGGGTGGGGGGCACTGGGCATCTCATCTGACACTAACTCCAAGGCTGTAAGTCTGGAGGGTGTGTGGTGGGGCGCTAGGCATCTCATCTGACACTAACTCCAAGGCTGTAAGTGTTGAGGGTGTGTGGTGGGGCACTAGGCATCTCATGTGACACTAACTCCAAGGCTGTAAGTCTGGAGGGTGTGTGGTGGTGGTGGGGGGGGCACTGGGCATCTCATCTGACATTAACTCCAAGGCTGTAAGTCTGGAGGGTGTGTGGTGGTGGGGGGGGGGAGGCACTGGGCATCTCATCTGACACTAACTCCAAGGCTGTAAGTCTGGAGGGTGTGTGGTGGTGGGGGGGGAGGCACTGGGCATCTCATCTGACACTAACTCCAAGGCTGTAAGTCTGGAGGGTGTGTGGTGGGGCACTAGGCATCTCATCTGAAACTAACTCCAAGGCTGTAAGTCTGAAGGGTGTGTGGTGGTGGGTCACTGTGCATCTCATCTGACACTAACTCCAAGGCTGTAAGTCTGGAGGGTGTGTGGTGGTGGGGGGGGGGGGGGGTGGGGAGGCACTGGGCATCTCATCTGACACTAACTCCAAGGCTGTAAGTCTGGAGGGTGTGTGGTGGTGGTGGGGGGGGGTGGGGAGGCACTGGGCATCTCATCTGACACTAACTCCAAGGCTGTAAGTCTGGAGTGTGTGTGGTGGGGCACTAGGCATCTCATCTGACACTAACTCCAAGGCTGTAAGTCTGGAGGGTGTGTGGGGGGGGGGGGGGGGCACTGGGCATCTCATCTTACACTAACTCCAAGGCTGTAAGTCTGGAGGGTGTGTGGTGGTGGTGGGGGGCACTGGGCATCTCATCTGACATTAACTCCAAGGCTGTAAGTCTGGAGGGTGTGTGGGGGGGGGGGGGCACTGGGCATCTCATCTTACACTAACTCCAAGGCTGTAAGTCTGGAGGGTGTGTGGTGGTGGTGGGGGGCACTGGGCATCTCATCTGACATTAACTCCAAGGCTGTAAGTCTGGAGGGTGTGTGGGGGGCACTGGGCATCTCATCTGACACTAACTCCAAGGCTGTAAGTCTGGAGGGTGTGTGGCGGTGGTGGGGGGTGGGGGGGCACTAGGCATCTCATCTGACACTAACTCCAAGGCTGTAAGTCTGGAGGGTGTGTGGTGGTGGTGGGGGGCACTGGGCATCTCATCTGACACTAACTCCAAGGCTGTCAGTCTGGAGGGTGTGTGGTGGTGGGGGGGGGGGCACTGGGCATCTCATCTGACACTGACTCCAAGGCTGTAAGTCTGGAGGGTGTGTGGTGGGGCACTAGGCATCTCATCTGACACTAACTCCAAGGCTGTAAGTCTGGAGGGTGTGTGGTGGTGGTGGGGGGTGGGGGGCACTCGGCATCTCATCTGACACTAACTCCAAGGCTGTAAGTCTGGAGGGTGTGTGGTGGTGGTGGGGGGGCACTGGGCATCTCATCTGACACTAACTCCAAGGCTGTAAGTCTGGAGGGTGTGTGGTGGGGCACTAGGCATCTCATCTGACACTAACTCCAAGGCTGTAAGTCTGGAGGGTGTGTGGTGGTGGTGGGGGGGTTGGGGGGCACTGGGCATCTCATCTGATACTAACTCCAAGGCTGTAAGTCTGGAGGGTGTGTGGTGGGGCACTAGGCATCTCATCTGACACTAACTCCAAGGCTGTAAGTCTGGAGGGTGTGTGGTGGTGGTGGGGGGTGGGGGGCACTCGGCATCTCATCTGACACTAACTCCAAGGCTGTAAGTCTGGAGGGTGTGTGGTGGTGGTGGGGGGCACTGGGCATCTCATCTGACACTAACTCCAAGGCTGTAAGTCTGGAGGGTGTGTGGTGGTGGTGGGGGGGCACTGGGCATCTCATCTGACATTAACTCCAAGGCTGTAAGTCTGGAGGGTGTGTGGTGGTGGGGGGGGGGGTGGTGGGGCACTGGGCATCTCATCTGATACTAACTCCAAGGCTGTAAGTCTGGAGGGTGTGTGGTGGTGGTGGTGGGGGGGTGGGGGGGCACTAGGCATCTCATCTGACACTAACTCCAAGGCTGTAAGTCTGGAGGGTGTGTGGTGGGGCACTAGGCATCTCATCTGACACTAACTCCAAGGCTGTAAGTCTGGAGGGTGTGTGGTAGTGGTGGGGGGTGGGGGGCACTCGGCATCTCATCTGACACTAACTCCAAGGCTGTAAGTCTGGAGGGTGTGTGGTGGGGCACTAGGCATCTCATCTGACACTAACTCCAAGGCTGTAAGTCTGGAGGGTGTGTGGTGGTGGTGGGGGGGGGGGGGCACTCGGCATCTCATCTGACACTAACTCCAAGGCTGTAAGTCTGGAGGGTGTGTGGTGGTGGTGGGGGGCACTGGGCATCTCATCTGACACTAACTCCAAGGCTGTAAGTCTGGAGGGTGTGTGGTGGTGGTGGGGGGCACTGGGCATCTCATCTGACAGTAACTCCAAGGCTGTAAGTCTGGAGGGTGTGTGGTGGGGCACTGGGCATCTCATCTGATACTAACTCCAAGGCTGTAAGTCTGGAGGGTGTGTGGTGGTGGTGGTGGGGGGGTGGGGGGGCACTAGGCATCTCATCTGACACTAACTCCAAGGCTGTAAATCTGGAGGGGTGGGGGGGGCACTGGGCATCTCATCTGACATTAACTCCAAGGCTGTAAGTCTGGAGGGTGTGTGGTGGTGGGGGGCACTGGGCATCTCATCTGACATTAACTCCAAGGCTGTAAGTCTGGAGGGTGTGTGGGGGGGGCACTGGGCATCTCATCTTACACTAACTCCAAGGCTGTAAGTCTGGAGGGTGTGTGGTGGTGGGGGGGCACTGGGCATCTCATCTGACATTAACTCCAAGGCTGTAAGTTTGGAGGGTGTGGGGGGGGGTGGGGGGCACTGGGCATCTCATCTGACACTAACTCCAAGGCTGTAAGTCTGGAGGGTGTGTGGGGGTGGGGGGCACTAGGCATCTCATCTGACACTAACTCCAAGGCTGTAAGTCTGGAGGGTGTGTGGTGGTGGTGGGGGGCACTGGGCATCTCATCTGACACTAACTCCAAGGCTGTCAGTCTGGAGGGTGTGTGGTGGTGGGGGGGGGGGGGCACTGGGCATCTCATCTGACACTAACTCCAAGGCTGTAAGTCTGGAGGGTGTGTGGTGGGGCACTAGGCATCTCATCTGACACTAACTCCAAGGCTGTAAGTCTGGAGGGTGTGTGGTGGTGGTGGGGGGTGGTGGGTCACTGGGCATCTCATCTGACACTGACTCCAAGGCTGTACATCTGGAGGGTGTGTGGGGGGGTGGGGAGGCACTGGGCATCTCATCTGACACTAACTCCAAGGCTGTAAGTCTGGAGGGTGTGTGGTGGGGCACTAGGCATCTCATCTGACACTAACTCCAAGGCTGTAAGTCTGGAGGGTGTGTGGTGGTGGTGGGGGGTGGGGGGCACTCGGCATCTCATCTGACACTAACTCCAAGGCTGTAAGTCTGGAGGGTGTGTGGTGGTGGTGGGGGGGCACTGGGCATCTCATCTGACATTAACTCCAAGGCTGTAAGTCTGGAGGGTGTGTGGTGGTGGGGGGGTGGGGGGGCACTGGGCATCTCATCTGATACTAACTCCAAGGCTGTAAGTCTGGAGGGTGTGTGGTGGTGGTGGTGGGGGGTGGGGGGCACTAGGCATCTCATCTGACACTAACTCCAAGGCTGTAAGTCTGGAGGGTGTGTGGGGGGGGGGGGGCACTGGGCATCTCATCTTACACTAACTCCAAGGCTGTAAGTCTGGAGGGTGTGTGGTGGTGGTGGGGGGCACTGGGCATCTCATCTGACATTAACTCCAAGGCTGTAAGTCTGGAGGGTGTGGGGGGGGGGCACTGGGCATCTCATCTTACACTAACTCCAAGGCTGTAAGTCTGGAGGGTGTGTGGTGGTGGTGGGGGGCACTGGGCATCTCATCTGACATTAACTCCAAGGCTGTAAGTCTGGAGGGTGTGGGGGGGTGGGGGGCACTGGGCATCTCATCTGACACTAACTCCAAGGCTGTAAGTCTGGAGGGTGTGTGGCGGTGGTGGGGGGTGGGGGGGCACTAGGCATCTCATCTGACACTAACTCCAAGGCTGTAAGTCTGGAGGGTGTGTGGTGGTGGTGGGGGGCACTGGGCATCTCATCTGACACTAACTCCAAGGCTGTCAGTCTGGAGGGTGTGTGGTGGTGGGGGGGGGGGGGGGGGCACTGGGCATCTCATCTGACACTGACTCCAAGGCTGTAAGTCTGGAGGGTGTGTGGTGGGGCACTAGGCATCTCATCTGACACTAACTCCAAGGCTGTAAGTCTGGAGGGTGTGTGGTGGTGGTGGGGGGTGGTGGGTCACTGGGCATCTCATCTGACACTGACTCCAAGGCTGTACATCTGGAGGGTGTGTGGTGGTGGTGGGGTGGCACTGGGCATCTCATCTGACATTAACTCCAAGGCTGTAAGTCTGGAGGGTGTGTGGTGGTGGTGGGGTGGTGGGGGGCACTGGGCATCTCATCTGACACTAACTCCAAGGCTGTAAGTCTGGAGGATGTGTGGTGGTGGTGGTGGTGGGGGGGGGGCACTGGGCATCTCATCTGACACTAACTCCAAGGCTGTAAGTCTGGAGGGTGTGTGGTGGGGCACTAGGCATCTCATCTGACACTAACTCCAAGGCTGTAAGTCTGGAGGGTGTGTGGTGGGGCACTAGGCATCTCATCTGATACTAACTCCAAGGCTGTAAGTCTGGAGGGTGTGTGGTGGGGCACTAGGCATCTCATCTGACACTAACTCCAGGACTGTAAGTCTGGAGGGTGTGTGGTGGTGGTGGGGGGTGGTGGGGGGCACTGGGCATCTCATCTGACATTAACTCCAAGGCTATAAGTCTGGAGGGTGTGTGGTGGTGGTGGGGGGTGGGGGGGCACTAGGCATCTCATCTGACACTAACTCCAAGGCTGTAAGTCTGGGGGGTGTGTGGTGGGGGGGGGGAACTAGGCATCTCATCTGACACTAACTCCAAGGTTTTAAGTCTGGAGGGTGTGTGGTGGGGGGGGGGAACTAGGCATCTCATCTGACACTAACTCCAAGGCTGTAAATCTGGAGGGGTGGGGGGGCACTGGGCATCTCATCTGACATTAACTCCAAGGCTGTAAGTCTGGAGGGTGTGTGGTGGTGGGGGGGCACTGGGCATCTCATCTGACATTAACTCCAAGGCTGTAAGTCTGGAGGGTGTGTGGGGGGGTGGGGGGCACTGGGCATCTCATCTGACACTGACTCCAAGGCTGTACATCTGGAGGGTGTGTGGGGGGGTGGGGAGGCACTGGGCATCTCATCTGACACTAACTCCAAGGCTGTAAGTCTGGAGGGTGTGTGGTGGGGCACTAGGCATCTCATCTGACACTAACTCCAAGGCTGTAAGTCTGGAGGGTGTGTGGTGGTGGTGGGGGGGGGGGGGCACTCGGCATCTCATCTGACACTAACTCCAAGGCTGTAAGTCTGGAGGGTGTGTGGTGGTGGTGGGGGGGGCACTGGGCATCTCATCTGACATTAACTCCAAGGCTGTAAGTCTGGAGGGTGTGTGGTGGTGGGGGGGGTGGGGGGCACTGGGCATCTCATCTGATACTAACTCCAAGGCTGTAAGTCTGGAGGGTGTGTGGTGGTGGTGGTGGGGGGTGGGGGGCACTAGGCATCTCATCTGACACTAACTCCAAGGCTGTAAATCTGGAGGGGGTGGGGGGGGGGCACTGGGCATCTCATCTGACATTAACTCCAAGGCTGTAAGTCTGGAGGGTGTGTGGGGGGGGGGGGCACTGGGCATCTCATCTTACACTAACTCCAAGGCTGTAAGTCTGGAGGGTGTGTGGTGGTGGTGGGGGGCACTGGGCATCTCATCTGACATTAACTCCAAGGCTGTAAGTCTGGAGGGTGTGTGGGGGGTGGGGGGCACTGGGCATCTCATCTGACACTAACTCCAAGGCTGTAAGTCTGGAGGGTGTGTGGCGGTGGTGGGGGGTGGGGGGGCACTAGGCATCTCATCTGACACTAACTCCAAGGCTGTAAGTCTGGAGGGTGTGTGGTGGTGGTGGGGGGCACTGGGCATCTCATCTGACACTAACTCCAAGGCTGTCAGTCTGGAGGGTGTGTGGTGGTGGGGGGGGGGCACTGGGCATCTCATCTGACACTGACTCCAAGGCTGTAAGTCTGGAGGGTGTGTGGTGGGGCACTAGGCATCTCATCTGACACTAACTCCAAGGCTGTAAGTCTGGAGGGTGTGTGGTGGTGGTGGGGGGGGTGGTGGGTCACTGGGCATCTCATCTGACACTGACTCCAAGGCTGTACATCTGGAGGGTGTGTGGTGGTGGTGGGGTGGCACTGGGCATCTCATCTGACATTAACTCCAAGGCTGTAAGTCTGGAGGGTGTGTGGTGGTGGTGGGGTGGTGGGGGGGCACTGGGCATCTCATCTGACACTAACTCCAAGGCTGTAAGTCTGGAGGATGTGTGGTGGTGGTGGTGGGGGGGGGGGGCACTGGGCATCTCATCTGACACTAACTCCAAGGCTGTAAGTCTGGAGGGTGTGTGGTGGGGCACTAGGCATCTCATCTGACACTAACTCCAAGGCTGTAAGTCTGGAGGGTGTGTGGTGGGGCACTAGGCATCTCATCTGACACTAACTCCAGGACTGTAAGTCTGGAGGGTGTGTGGTGGTGGTGGGGGGTGGTGGGGGGCACTGGGCATCTCATCTGACATTAACTCCAAGGCTATAAGTCTGGAGGGTGTGTGGTGGTGGTGGGGGGGTGGGGGGCACTAGGCATCTCATCTGACACTAACTCCAAGGCTGTAAGTCTGGGGGTGTGTGGTGGGGGGGGGGAACTAGGCATCTCATCTGACACTAACTCCAAGGTTTTAAGTCTGGAGGGTGTGTGGTGGGGGGGGGGAACTAGGCATCTCATCTGACACTAACTCCAAGGCAGTAAGTCTAGAGGGTGTGTGGTGGGGGGGGGGGGAACTAGGCATCTCATCTGACACTAACTCCAAGGTTTTAAGTCTGGAGGGTGTGTGGTGGGGGGGGGGCACTTGGCATCTCATCTGACACTAACTCCAAGGCTGTAAGTCTGGAGGGTTTGTGGTGGGGGGGGAACTAGGCATCTCATCTGACACTAACTCCAAGGCAGTAAGTCTAGAGGGTGTGTGGGGGGGGGGGGAACTAGGCATCTCATCTGACACTAACTCCAAGGTTTTAAGTCTGGAGGGTGTGTGGGGGGGGGGCACTAGGCATCTCATCTGACACTAACTCCAAGGCTGTAAGTCTGGAGGGTTTGTGGTGGTGGGGGAACTAGGCATCTCATCTGACACTAACTCCAAGGCTGTAAGTCTGGAGGGTGTGTGGTAGGGGGGGGCACTAGGCATCTCATCTGACACTAACTCCATCTCTCCCTCCCCATCCCTCTCTCAGAGTAAGGACCTTCAGTTGGACATGATCCCGGCTACACCTCAAGGGTCAGACATCAAGCTGAGAGATGCGGCTCACGATCTCAACGAGGAGAAACGCAAGTCCGCTCGCAGGAAGGAGTGAGTCATCACTTCCTCTTGACTTCCTGAAACCGCATTAGATCGGTCACAGTCATAATGAACCAATTCCAAAGGCAATCAACCAGTTGATCCTGCCTTGGCCTCTTGTCCTCACTCAACATCTCCTATCTAAAACACACACACACACACACACACACACACACACACACACACACACACACACACACACACACACACACTGCTCTAGACAGCCACAGACACGACAAGGCATTTTAAAATGCATCCCCATCATAGTATGTTTTGGCCAGGTTATGGTGATGTTTTGATGAGACAGTAACTCCTACAGGTCTAAATGAACAGGGCAGACAGACTAAACGAGTTCTGTTGATAATGCTGTAGATCAGCAGAAGAGGCTAACCATGTGTGTGTTTGTGTGAGCAGGTTCATCATGGCTGAACTGATTCAGACAGAGAAGACCTACGTCAGAGACCTAAGGGAGTGTACGGATGTAAGTTTAGTCTCTCTTTCTCTACCCCCTAACCAAGGGGTGGCAGACTCATCCCATGGAGGGCTGAGTGTTTGCAGGTTTTTGGTTTTTCCTTTCAATTAAGACCTAGACAAGCAGGTGAGGGGAGTTCCTTACTAATTATTGACCTTAATACATCCATTAAGTACAAGGGAGGAGCGAAAACCCGCGGACACTCGGCCCGCCGTGGAATGAGTTTGACACATGTGCCGGAACGAACTTATAGTGCGATTCTCCTGCCAATGTTTGGCGCCACCGTGTGCAATTTTAACACAACACATGATCTTCTGAAATGTAGGGTGCCGTGTTGAATTCCATTATATGCAGCGGCTGTGACTTTGTGTATGATTTGATGTAATATATCTGCCCCCTCCGTGTGTGTGATCTAACCCCCTCTCTCCATCCTCCTCCCTCCAGACGTACCTGTGGGAGATGACCAGTGGGGTAGAGGAGATCCCTCCTGGCATCGTCAACAAGGAACACATCATCTTTGGGAACATGGTGGACCTCTATGAGTTCCATCACAAGTATGTAGTTTACATCCGTACATACAGACAGACAGCAAATGATTGCAGCTGTCCTGATGGGCACAAAACCATTGCTTTTGGTAGTCAAACATTTGAAACTTGTGGTTCATTTCTAATGTAGAAACACTATATAGTTTTATGGTGTCTGCTCACTCACTCTCTCTTCTTCCCTCTCTCCTCTCCTCCATCATCAGTATCTTCCTCAAAGAGCTGGAGAAATATGAACAGCTACCAGAAGATGTGGGCCACTGCTTCGTCACCTGGGTGTGTGTGTGTGTGTGTGTGTGTGTGTGTGTGTGTGTGTGTGTGTGTGTGTGTGTGTGTGTGTGTGTGTGTGGTGTGTGTGTTGTGTGTGTGTGTCTAAAATAGCCAAATGTAGGTTTTTATGAAATAGAGAGAGGATACACTCCAAAGAATAATTCAAATACTTTAATATCTCTATTTCTAAATTGTGATTAGTCAAAAAGGAAACGTTTGGCTTTGGAGTATATTTGTTTAAACTCTTAGTTGTATCTCTGTGTGTCCAGGCTGATAAGTTCCAGATGTATGTGAACTACTGTAAGAACAAACCAGACTCCACCCAGCTCATCCTAGAGCATGCCGGACCCTACTTTGACGTGAGTACCCTGCTCTCTCATTGGCCCTCACTGTGACGGACAGCTCTTCGCATCCAATCACATAACTGTGTTTCTCTGTGTGGGCTTGTACAGGAGATCCAGCAGCGGCACCGATTAGCAAACTCCATCTCCTCCTACCTGATCAAGCCTGTTCAGCGAATCACCAAGTACCAGCTCCTGCTCAAGGTAACCATAGCAACCCTCTGCTATAAGCTACATACACAACCACAACGGATGTTTGTACCCTGATGTTTACACTGTGATGAGCAAGAATGTAGGGACATGCCTTTTTATTTGGTGAGTAGCTTTTATGCACCCATCACACTAGTTATCATTAGTGAGTATGTTACTTAACGTCCATAATCTGGTCCTGCGTTCAGACCATATTTTTTGTCTCTCCTCTACATCCCAGGTTATGGGTAATTGAGGCCTCCCCTAATTGGCTGAGTGTCATTCACAATAAAATGGCAGATTTGCTTTCAAAGGGTATTTGTTGATGGTGCCTCTGATGTGTAGGAGCTGCTGACGTGCTGTGAGGAGGGGAAAGGAGAGATTAAGGATGGACTGGAAGTCATGCTCAGTGTCCCCAAGAGAGCCAACGACGCCATGCACCTCTCAATGCTGGAGGGTAGGACACACACACACATCTAGCCAGTGATGCTCATGCACCTCTCAATGCTGGAGGGTAGGACACACACACACACATCTAGCCAGTGATGCTCATGCACCTCTCAATGCTGGAGGGTAGGACACACACACACACATCTAGCCAGTGATGCTCATGCACCTCTCAATGCTGGAGGGTAGGACACACACACACACATCTAGCCAGTGATGCTCATGCACCTCTCAATGCTGGAGGGTAGGACACACACACACACATCTAGCCAGTGATGCTCATGCACCTCTCAATGCTGGAGGGTAGGACACACACACACATCTAGCCAGTGATGCTCATGCACCTCTCAATGCTGGAGGGTAGGACACACACACACACATCTAGCCAGTGATGCTCATGCACCTCTCAATGCTGGAGGGTAGGACACACACACACATCTAGCCAGTGATGCTCATGCACCTCTCAATGCTGGAGGGTAGGACACACACACACACATCTAGCCAGTGATGCTCATGCACCTCTCAATGCTGGAGGGTAGGACACACACACACACACATTAAGCCAGTGATGCTCATGCACCTCTCAATGCTGGAGGGTAGGACACACACACACACACATTAAGCCAGTGATGCTCATGCACCTCTCAATGCTGGAGGGTAGGACACACACATACATCTAGCCAGCGATGCTCATTCACCTCTCAATGCTGGAGGGTAGAACACACACACACACATCTAGCCAGTGATGCTCATGCACCTCTCAATGCTGGAGGGTAGGACACACACACACACACATCTAGCCAGTGATGTTCATGCACCTCTCAATGCTGGAGGGGAGGACACACACACATCTAGCCAGTGGTGCTCATGCACCTCTCAATGCTGGAGGGTAGGACACACACACACACACATCTAGCCAGTGATGCTCATGCACCTCTCAATGCTGGAGGGTAGGAGACACACGCACATCTAGCCAGTGATGCTCATGCACCTCTCAATGCTAGAGGGTAGGACACACACACACATCTAGCCAGTGATGCTCATGCACCTCTCAATGCTGGAGGGTAGGACACACACATACATCTAGCCAGTGATGCTCATGCACCTCTCAATGCTGGAGGGTAGGACACACACACACATCTAGCCAGTGATGCTCATGCACCTCTCAATGCTGGAGGGTAGGACACACACATCTAGCCAGTGATGCTCATGCACCTCTCAATGCTGGAGGGGAGGACACACACACATCTAGCCGGTGATGCTCATGCACCTCTCAATGCTGGAGGGGAGGACACACACACATCGAGCCATCGATGCTCATGCCCATATGTACGGTGAAGTAACTCTCTTTTGTTGCTTCCCCTGTAGGTTTCGATGAGAACATTGAATCTCAGGGAGAGCTGATCCTGCAGGAGTCATGCCAGGTATGGGATCCTAAGACTCTGATCCGTAAGGGTCGCGAGCGGCACCTCTTCCTCTTCGAGATGTCCCTCGTCTTCAGCAAGGAGGTCAAGGACTCCAACGGACGGAGCAAGTACATGTACAAGAGCAAACTCTACGTGAGTAAAACTCTCTCTCTCTCTCTCTCTCTCTCTCTTTTTGTCTCCATCGTTATTTGTCTGTATCTCCCTGTGTTTATGGTGTGTTATTGTTAAATACACATTTACATATTGCCAAAGGAATTCCTATAAAATGTGAGTGATTTCTCTCCCTCTCTGCAGACGTCAGAGTTGGGGGTAACAGAGCATGTTGAGGGAGACCCCTGTAAGTTTGCTCTGTGGGTGGGACGCACCCCAACCTCCGACAACAAGATTGTACTCAAGGTAAAAACAGAGGAGAATACCTTACATCCCTCTCTCCTCTCATCTTTCTCTCCCCATCTATCTATCCCTCTCTCCCCATCTATCTATCCCTCTCTCCCCATCTATCAATCCCTCTCTCCCCATCTATCTATCCCTCTCTCCCCATCTATCTATCCCTCTCTCCCCATCTATCAATCCCTCTCTCCCCATCTATCTATCCCTCTCTCCCCATCCATCTGTCCCTCTCTCCCCATCTATCTATCCCTCTCTCCCCATCTATCAATCCCTCTCTCCCCATCTATCTATCCCTCTCTCCCCATCCATCTATCCCTCTCTCCCCATCTATCAATCCCTCTCTCCTCATCCATCTGTCCCTCTCTCCTCATCCATCTGTCCCTCTCTCCCCATCTATCTATCCCTCTCTCCCCATCTATCAATCCCTCTCTCCCCATCTATCAATCCCTCTCTCCCCATCTATCTATCCCTCTCTCCCCATCTATCTATCCCTCTCTCCCCATCTATCAATCCCTCTCTCCCCATCTATCTATCCCTCTCTCCCCATCCATCTGTCCCTCTCTCCCCATCTATCAATCCCTCTCTCCCCATCTATCTATCCCTCTCTCCCCATCCATCTATCCCTCTCTCCCCATCTATCAATCCCTCTCTCCTCATCCATCTGTCCCTCTCTCCTCATCCATCTGTCCCTCTCTCCCCATCCATCTGTCCCTCTCTCCTCATCCATCTGTCCCTCTCTCCCCATCCATCTATCCCTCTCTCCTCATCCATCTGTCCCTCTCTCCTCATCCATCTGTCCCTCTCTCCTCATCCATCTGTCCCTCTCTCCTCATCCATCTGTCCCTCTCTCCCCATCTATCAATCCCTCTCTCCCCATCCATCTGTCCCTCTCTCCCCATCCATCTATCCCTCTCTCCTCATCCATCTATCCCTCTCTCCCCATCTATCTATCCCTCTCTCCCCATCTATCAATCCCTCTCTCCTCATCTATCTATCCCTCTCTCCCCATCCATCTATCCCTCTCTCCCCATCTATCAATCCCTCTCTCCCCATCTATCAGTCCCTCTCTCCCCATCTATCTGTCCCTCTCTCCCCATCCATCTATCCCTCTCTCCCCATCTATCTATCCCTCTCTCCCCATCTATCTATCCCTCTCTCCCCATCCATCTATCCCTCTCTCCCCATCTATCTATCCCTCTCTCCTCATCCATCTATCCCTCTCTCCCCATCCATCTGTCCCTCTCTCCCCATCCATCTATCCCTCTCTCCCCATCCATCTATCCCTCTCTCCCCATCTATCTATCCCTCTCTCCCCATCCATCTGTCCCTCTCTCCTCATCCATCTATCCCTCTCTCCTCATCCATCTGTCCCTCTCTCCCCATCCATCTATCCCTCTCTCCTCATCCATCTGTCCCTCTCTCCCCATCCATCTATCCCTCTCTCCTCATCCATCTATCCCTCTCTCCTCATCCATCTATCCCTCTCTCCTCATCCATCTGTCCCTCTCTCCCCATCCATCTGTCCCTCTCTCCCCATCCATCTATCCCTCTCTCCTCATCTATCTATCCCTCTCTCCCCATCTATCAGTCCCTCTCTCCTCATCCATCTATCCCTCTCTCCCCATCTATCTATCCCTCTCTCCCCATCTATCTATCCCTCTCTCCCCATCCATCTATCCCTCTCTCCTCATCCATCTATCCCTCTCTCCCCATCTATCAGTCCCTCTCTCCTCATCCATCTATCCCTCTCTCCCCATCTATCTATCCCTCTCTCCCCATCTATCTGTCCCTCTCTCCCCATCCATCTATCCCTCTCTCCCCATCCATCTATCCCTCTCTCCTCATCCATCTGTCCCTCTCTCCCCATCCATCTGTCCCTCTCTCCCCATCCATCTATCCCTCTCTCCCCATCTATCTATCCCTCTCTCCCCATCCATCTATCCCTCTCTCCCCATCTATCTATCCCTCTCTCCCCATCTATCTGTCCCTCTCTCCCCATCCATCTATCCCTCTCTCCCCATCCATCTATCCCTCTCTCCTCATCCATCTGTCCCTCTCTCCCCATCCATCTGTCCCTCTCTCCCCATCCATCTATCCCTCTCTCCCCATCTATCTATCCCTCTCTCCCCATCCATCTATCCCTCTCTCCTCATCCATCTATCCCTCTCTCCTCATCTATCTATCCCTCTCTCCTCATCCATCTATCCCTCTCTCCACATCCATCTATCCCTCTCTCCTCATCCATCTATCCCTCTCTCATCCATCTATCCCTCTCTCCTCATCCATCTATCCCTCTCTCCCCATCCATCTGTCCCTCTCTCCCCATCCATCTATCCCTCTCTCCCCATCTATCTATCCCTCTCTCCCCATCCATCTATCCCTCTCTCCTCATCCATCTGTCCCTCTCTCCCCATCCATCTATCCCTCTCTCCTCATCTATCTATCCCTCTCTCCCCATCTATCTATCCCTCTCTCCCCATCCATCTATCCCTCTCTCCTCATCTATCTATCCCTCTCTCCTCATCCATCTATCCCTCTCTCCTCATCCATCTATCCCTCTCTCCCCATCTATCAGTCCCTCTCTCCCCATCCATCTATCCCTCTCTCCTCATCTATCTATCCCTCTCTCCTCATCCATCTATCCCTCTCTCCACATCCATCTATCCCTCTCTCCCCATCTATCTATCCCTCTCTCCCCATCCATCTGTCCCTCTCTCCTCATCCATCTATCCCTCTCTCCCCATCTATCAATCCCTCTCTCCTCATCTATCTATCCCTCTCTCCCCATCCATCTATCCCTCTCTCCTCATCCATCTATCCCTCTCTCCCCATCCATCTGTCCCTCTCTCCCCATCCATCTATCCCTCTCTCCCCATCCATCTATCCCTCTCTCCCCATCTATCTATCCCTCTCTCCCCATCCATCTGTCCCTCTCTCCTCATCCATCTATCCCTCTCTCCTCATCCATCTGTCCCTCTCTCCCCATCCATCTATCCCTCTCTCCTCATCCATCTGTCCCTCTCTCCCCATCCATCTATCCCTCTCTCCTCATCCATCTATCCCTCTCTCCTCATCCATCTATCCCTCTCTCCCCATCTATCAGTCCCTCTCTCCCCATCCATCTATCCCTCTCTCCTCATCTATCTATCCCTCTCTCCTCATCCATCTATCCCTCTCTCCACATCCATCTATCCCTCTCTCCCCATCTATCTATCCCTCTCTCCCCATCCATCTGTCCCTCTCTCCTCATCCATCTATCCCTCTCTCCCCATCTATCAATCCCTCTCTCCTCATCTATCTATCCCTCTCTCCCCATCCATCTATCCCTCTCTCCTCATCCATCTATCCCTCTCTCCTCATCCATCTATCCCTCTCTCCTCATCCATCTATCCCTCTCTCCTCATCCATCTATCCCTCTCTCCCCATCCATCTGTCCCTCTCTCCCCATCCATCTATCCCTCTCTCCCCATCTATCTATCCCTCTCTCCCCATCCATCTATCCCTCTCTCCTCATCCATCTGTCCCTCTCTCCCCATCCATCTATCCCTCTCTCCTCATCCATCTGTCCCTCTCTCCCCATCCATCTATCCCTCTCTCCTCATCTATCTATCCCTCTCTCCCCATCTATCTATCCCTCTCTCCCCATCCATCTATCCCTCTCTCCTCATCTATCTATCCCTCTCTCCTCATCCATCTATCAATCCCTCTCTCCTCATCCATCTATCCCTCTCTCCCCATCTATCAGTCCCTCTCTCCCCATCCATCTATCCCTCTCTCCTCATCTATCTATCCCTCTCTCCTCATCCATCTATCCCTCTCTCCACATCCATCTATCCCTCTTTCCTCATCCATCTGTCCCTCTCTCCCCATCCATCTGTCCCTCTCTCCTCATCCATCTATCCCTCTCTCCCCATCTATCAATCCCTCTCTCCTCATCTATCTATCCCTCTCTCCCCATCCATCTATCCCTCTCTCCTCATTTATCTATCCCTCTCTCCCCATCCATCTATCCCTCTCTCCCCATCCATCTATCCCTCTCTCCCCATCTATCTATCCCTCTCTCCCCATCCATCTATCCCTCTCTCCTCATCTATCTATCCCTCTCTCCCCATCCATCTATCCCTCTCTCCCCATCCATCTATCCCTCTCCTCTCCTTTATCTCTTCTCCTTTATCTCCTCTCAGCCTCATTACTCTTGCCCCCTCTTCATCCTTTCTTCTACTTCCCTCTTCTCTCCTCTCCTCTCCTCTGTTTGATTGCATGACTATGGTACTGCCTGATGGATATGAAGCTTCGTATGTGCTTCTCTGTTTCTTGTTCCTTTCTGTACTTCTCTCTCTCCCTCTTTATACATCTGTTACCTTGCTGTCTTTATCTCTCTGTGTTGTCTCTGATGACTGTTCTATCATACAGTCTAGTACAGTACATCTGTTACCTTGCTGTCTTTATCTCTCTGTGTTGTCTCTGATGACTGTTCTATCATACAGTCTAGTACAGTACATCTGTTACCTTGCTGTCTTTATCTCTCTGCGTTGTCTCTGATGACTGTTCTACCATACAGTCTAGTACAGTACATCTGTTACCTTGCTGTCTTTATCTCTCTGTGTTGTCTCTAATGACTGTTCTATCATACAGTCTAGTACAGTACATCTGTTACCTTGCTGTCTTTATCTCTCTGCGTTGTCTCTGATGACTGTTCTACCATACAGTCTAGTACAGTACATCTGTTACCTTGCTGTCTTTATCTCTCTGTGTTGTCTCTAATGACTGTTCTATCATACAGTCTAGTACAGTACATCTGTTACCTTGCTGTCTTTATCTCTCTGCGTTGTCTCTAATGACTGTTCTATCATACAGTCTAGTACAGTACATCTGTTACCTTGCTGTCTTTATCTCTCTGCGTTGTCTCTGATGACTGTTCTATCATACAGTCTAGTACAGTACATCTGTTACCTTGCTGTCTTTATCTCTCTGTGTTGTCTCTAATGACTGTTCTATCATACAGTCTAGTACAGTACATCTGTTACCTTGCTGTCTTTATCTCTCTGCGTTGTCTCTGATGACTGTTCTACCATACAGTCTAGTACAGTACATCTGTTACCTTGCTGTCTTTATCTCTCTGTGTTGTCTCTAATGACTGTTCTATCATACAGTCTAGTACAGTACATCTGTTACCTTGCTGTCTTTATCTCTCTGCGTTGTCTCTAATGACTGTTCTATCATACAGTCTAGTACAGTACATCTGTTACCTTGCTGTCTTTATCTCTCTGCGTTGTCTCTGATGACTGTTCTATCATACAGTCTAGTACAGTACATCTGTTACCTTGCTGTCTTTATCTCTCTGCGTTGTCTCTAATGACTGTTCTACCATACAGTCTAGTACAGTACATCTGTTACCTTGCTGTCTTTATCTCTTTGTGTTGTCTCTGATGATTGTTCTACTATACAGTCTAGTACAGTACATCTGTTACCTTGCTGTCTTTATCTCTCTGTGTTGTCTCTAATGACTGTTCTATCATACAGTCTAGTACAGTACATCTGTTACTTTGCTGTCTTTATCTCTCTGTGTTGTCTCTGATGACTGTTCTATCATACAGTCTAGTCTAGTACAGTACATCTGTTACCTTGCTGTCTTTATCTCTCTGTGTTGTCTCTAATGACTGTTCTATCATACAGTCTAGTCTAGTACAGTACATCTGTTACCTTGCTGTCTTTATCTCTCTGCATTGTCTCTAATGACTGTTCTATCATACAGTCTAGTCTATTACAGTACATCTGTTACCTTGCTGTCTTTATCTCTCTGCGTTGTCTCTAATGACCGTTCTATCATACAGTCTAGTACAGTACATCTGTTACCTTGCTGTCTTTATCTCTCTGCGTTGTCTCTAATGACCGTTCTATCATACAGTCTAGTACAGTACATCTGTTACCTTGCTGTCTTTATCTCTCTGTGTTGTCTCTAATGACCGTTCTATCATACAGTCTAGTACAGTACATCTGTTACCTTGCTGTCTTTATCTCTCTGTGTTGTCTCTGATGACTGTTCTATCATACAGTCTAGTACAGTACATCTGTTACCTTGCTGTCTTTATCTCTCTGCGTTGTCTCTAATGACCGTTCTATCATACAGTCTAGTACAGTACATCTGTTACCTTGCTGTCTTTATCTCTCTGCGTTGTCTCTAATGACTGTTCTATCATACAGTCTAGTCTAGTACATCTGTTACCTTGCTGTCTTTATCTCTCTGTGTTGTCTCTGATGACTGTTCTATCATACAGTCTATTCTAGTACAGTACATCTGTTACCTTGCTGTCTTTATCTCTCTGTGTTGTCTCTAATGACTGTTCTATCATACAGTCTAGTACAGTACATCTGTTACCTTGCTGTCTTTATCTCTCTACGTTGTCTCTGATGACTGTTCTATCATACAGTCTAGTACAGTACATCTGTTACCTTGCTGTCTTTATCTCTCTGCGTTGTCTCTGATGACTGTTCTATCATACAGTCTAGTACAGTACATCTGTTACCTTGCTGTCTTTATCTCTCTACGTTGTCTCTAATGACTGTTCTATCATACAGTCTAGTACAGTACATCTGTTACCTTGCTGTCTTTATCTCTCTACGTTGTCTCTAATGACTGTTCTATCATACAGTCTAGTACAGTACATCTGTTACCTTGCTGTCTTTATCTCTCTACGTTGTCTCTAATGACTGTTCTATCATACAGTCTAGTACAGTACATCTGTTACCTTGCTGTCTTTATCTCTCTACGTTGTCTCTAATGACTGTTCTATCATACAGTCTAGTACAGTACATCTGTTACCTTGCTGTCTTTATCTCTCTGCGTTGTCTCTGATGACTGTTCTATCATACAGTCTAGTACAGTACATCTGTTACCTTGCTGTCTTTATCTCTCTACGTTGTCTCTAATGACTGTTCTATCATACAGTCTAGTACAGTACATCTGTTACCTTGCTGTCTTTATCTCTCTGTGTTGTCTCTAATGACTGTTCTATCATACAGTCTAGTCCATTACAGTACATCTGTTACCATGCTGTCTTTATCTCTCTGTGTTGTCTCTGATGACTGTTCTACCATACAGTCTAGTACAGTACATCTGTTACCTTGCTGTCTTTATCTCTCTGTGTTGTCTCTAATGACTGTTCTATCATACAGTCTAGTACAGTACATCTGTTACCTTGCTGTCTTTATCTCTCTGCGTTGTCTCTAATGACTGTTCTATCATACAGTCTAGTACAGTACATCTGTTACCTTGCTGTCTTTATCTCTCTGCGTTGTCTCTGATGACTGTTCTATCATACAGTCTAGTACAGTACATCTGTTAGTTACCTTGCTGTCTTTATCTCTCTGTGTTGTCTCTAATGACTGTTCTATCATACAGTCTAGTCTATTACAGTACATCTGTTACCTTGCTGTCTTTATCTCTCTGTGTTGTCTCTGATGACTGTTCTACCATACAGTCTAGTACAGTACATCTGTTACCTTGCTGTCTTTATCTCTCTGCGTTGTCTCTGATGACTGTTCTATCATACAGTCTAGTCTAGTACAGTACATCTGTTACCTTGCTGTCTTTATCTCTCTGCGTTGTCTCTGATGACTGTTCTATCATACAGTCTAGTCTAGTACAGTACATCTGTTACCTTGCTGTCTTTATCTCTCTGCGTTGTCTCTGATGACTGTTCTATCATACAGTTTAGTACAGTACATCTGTTACCTTGTTGTCTTTATCTCTCTGTGTTGTCTCTAATAACTGTTCTATCATACAGTCTAGTACAGTACATCTGTTAGTTACCTTGCTGTCTTTATCTCTCTGTGTTGTCTCTAATGACTGTTCTATCATACAGTCTAGTACAGTACATCTGTTAGTTACCTTGCTGTCTTTATCTCTCTGTGTTGTCTCTAATGACTGTTCTATCATACAGTCTAGTCTATTACAGTACATCTGTTACCTTGCTGTCTTTATCTCTCTGTGTTGTCTCTAATGACTGTTCTATCATACAGTCTAGTCTATTACAGTACATCTGTTACCTTGCTGTCTTTATCTCTCTGTGTTGTCTCTAATGACTGTTCTATCATACAGTCTAGTACAGTACATCTGTTACCTTGCTGTCTTTATCTCTCTGTGTTGTCTCTAATGACTGTTCTATCATACAGTCTAGTACAGTACATCTGTTACCTTGCTGTCTTTATCTCTCTGCGTTGTCTCTAATGACTGTTCTATCATACAGTCTAGTACAGTACATCTGTTACCTTGCTGTCTTTATCTCTCTGCGTTGTCTCTGATGACTGTTCTATCATACAGTCTAGTACAGTACATCTGTTAGTTACCTTGCTGTCTTTATCTCTCTGTGTTGTCTCTAATGACTGTTCTATCATACAGTCTAGTCTATTACAGTACATCTGTTACCTTGCTGTCTTTATCTCTCTGTGTTGTCTCTAATGACTGTTCTATCATACAGTCTAGTCTATTACAGTACATCTGTTACCTTGCTGTCTTTATCTCTCTGTGTTGTCTCTAATGACTGTTCTATCATACAGTCTAGTACAGTACATCTGTTACCTTGCTGTCTTTATCTCTCTGTGTTGTCTCTAATGACTGTTCTATCATACAGTCTAGTACAGTACATCTGTTACCTTGTTGTCTTTATCTCTCTGTGTTGTCTCTAATGACTGTTCTATCATACAGTCTAGTACAGTACATCTGTTACCTTGCTGTCTTTATCTCTCTGTGTTGTCTCTAATGACTGTTCTACCATACAGTCTAGTACAGTACATCTGTTACCTTGCTGTCTTTATCTCTCTGCGTTGTCTCTGATGACTGTTCTATCATACAGTCTAGTCTAGTACAGTACATCTGTTACCTTGCTGTCTTTATCTCTCTGCGTTGTCTCTAATGACTGTTCTACCATACAGTCTAGTACAGTACATCTGTTACCTTGCTGTCTTTATCTCTCTGTGTTGTCTCTAATGACTGTTCTATCATACAGTCTAGTACAGTACATCTGTTACCTTGCTGTCTTTATCTCTCTGCGTTGTCTCTAATGACTGTTCTACCATACAGTCTAGTACAGTACATCTGTTACCTTGCTGTCTTTATCTCTCTGTGTTGTCTCTAATGACTGTTCTATCATACAGTCTAGTACAGTACATCTGTTACCTTGCTGTCTTTATCTCTCTGTGTTGTCTCTAATGACTGTTCTATCATACAGTCTAGTACAGTACATCTGTTACCTTGCTGTCTTTATCTCTCTGCGTTGTCTCTAATGACTGTTCTACCATACAGTCTAGTACAGTACATCTGTTACCTTGCTGTCTTTATCTCTCTGCGTTGTCTCTAATGACTGTTCTACCATACAGTCTAGTACAGTACATCTGTTACCTTGCTGTCTTTATCTCTCTGTGTTGTCTCTAATGACTGTTCTACCATACAGTCTAGTACAGTACATCTGTTACCTTGCTGTCTTTATCTCTCTGTGTTGTCTCTAATGACTGTTCTATCATACAGTCTAGTACAGTACATCTGTTACCTTGCTGTCTTTATCTCTCTGTGTTGTCTCTAATGACTGTTCTACCATACAGTCTAGTACAGTACATCTGTTACCTTGCTGTCTTTATCTCTCTGTGTTGTCTCTAATGACTGTTCTATCATACAGTCTAGTACAGTACATCTGTTACCTTGCTGTCTTTATCTCTCTGTGTTGTCTCTGATGACTGTTCTATCATACAGTCTAGTACAGTACATCTGTTACCTTGCTGTCTTTATCTCTCTGTGTTGTCTCTGATGACTGTTCTACCATACAGTCTAGTACAGTACATCTGTTACCTTGCTGTCTTTATCTCTCTGTGTTGTCTCTGATGACTGTTCTACCATACAGTCTAGTACAGTACATCTGTTACCTTGCTGTCTTTATCTCTCTGTGTTGTCTCTGATGACTGTTCTATCATACAGTCTAGTACAGTACATCTGTTACCTTGCTGTCTTTATCTCTCTGTGTTGTCTCTAATGACTGTTCTATCATACAGTCTAGTACAGTACATCTGTTACCTTGCTGTCTTTATCTCTCTGCGTTGTCTCTAATGACCGTTCTATCATACAGTCTAGTACAGTACATCTGTTACCTTGCTGTCTTTATCTCTCTGTGTTGTCTCTAATGACCGTTCTATCATACAGTCTAGTACAGTACATCTGTTACCTTGCTGTCTTTATCTCTCTGTGTTGTCTCTGATGACTGTTCTATCATACAGTCTAGTCTAGTACAGTACATCTGTTACCTTGCTGTCTTTATCTCTCTGTGTTGTCTCTGATGACTGTTCTATCATACAGTCTAGTACAGTACATCTGTTACCTTGCTGTCTTTATCTCTCTGTGTTGTCTCTAATGACTGTTCTATCATACAGTCTAGTACAGTACATCTGTTACCTTGCTGTCTTTATCTCTCTACGTTGTCTCTGATGACTGTTCTACCATACAGTCTAGTACAGTACATCTGTTACCTTGCTGTCTTTATCTCTCTACGTTGTCTCTGATGACTGTTCTATCATACAGTCTAGTCTATTACAGTACATCTGTTACCTTGCTGTCTTTATCTCTCTGTGTTGTCTCTAATGACTGTTCTATCATACAGTCTAGTACAGTACATCTGTTACCTTGCTGTCTTTATCTCTCTGTGTTGTCTCTAATGACCGTTCTATCATACAGTCTAGTACAGTACATCTGTTACCTTGCTGTCTTTATCTCTCTGTGTTGTCTCTGATGACTGTTCTATCATACAGTCTAGTACAGTACATCTGTTACCTTGCTGTCTTTATCTCTCTGTGTTGTCTCTAATGACTGTTCTATCATACAGTCTAGTACAGTACATCTGTTACCTTGCTATCTTTATCTCTCTACGTTGTCTCTGATGACTGTTCTACCATACAGTCTAGTACAGTACATCTGTTACCTTGCTGTCTTTATCTCTCTACGTTGTCTCTGATGACTGTTCTATCATACAGTCTAGTCTATTACAGTACATCTGTTACCTTGCTGTCTTTATCTCTCTGTGTTGTCTCTAATGACTGTTCTATCATACAGTCTAGTACAGTACATCTGTTACCTTGCTGTCTTTATCTCTCTGTGTTGTCTCTAATGACTGTTCTATCATACAGTCTAGTACAGTACATCTGTTACCTTGCTGTCTTTATCTCTCTGTGTTGTCTCTAATGACTGTTCTATCATACAGTCTAGTACAGTACATCTGTTACCTTGCTGTCTTTATCTCTCTGTGTTGTCTCTAATGACTGTTCTATCATACAGTCTAGTACAGTACATCTGTTACCTTGCTGTCTTTATCTCTCTGTGTTGTCTCTGATGACTGTTCTATCATACAGTCTAGTACAGTACATCTGTTACCTTGCTGTCTTTATCTCTCTGTGTTGTCTCTGATGACTGTTCTATCATACAGTCTAGTACAGTACATCTGTTACCTTGCTGTCTTTATCTCTCTGTGTTGTCTCTGATGACTGTTCTATCATACAGTCTAGTACAGTACATCTGTTACCTTGCTGTCTTTATCTCTCTGTGTTGTCTCTGATGACTGTTCTATCATACAGTCTAGTACAGTACATCTGTTACCTTGCTGTCTTTATCTCTCTGCGTTGTCTCTGATGACTGTTCTATCATACAGTCTAGTCTAGTACAGTACATCTGTTACCTTGCTGTCTTTATCTCTCTGTGTTGTCTCTAATGACTGTTCTATCATACAGTCTAGTACAGTACATCTGTTACCTTGCTGTCTTTATCTCTCTGCGTTGTCTCTAATGACTGTTCTATCATACAGTCTAGTACAGTACATCTGTTACCTTGCTGTCTTTATCTCTCTGTGTTGTCTCTGATGACTGTTCTACCATACAGTCTAGTACAGTACATCTGTTACCTTGCTGTCTTTATCTCTCTGCGTTGTCTCTAATGACTGTTCTATCATACAGTCTAGTACAGTACATCTGTTACCTTGCTGTCTTTATCTCTCTGTGTTGTCTCTAATGACTGTTCTATCATACAGTCTAGTACAGTACATCTGTTACCTTGCTGTCTTTATCTCTCTGCGTTGTCTCTAATGACTGTTCTATCATACAGTCTAGTACAGTACATCTGTTACCTTGCTGTCTTTATCTCTCTGTGTTGTCTCTAATGACTGTTCTATCATACAGTCTAGTACAGTACATCTGTTACCTTGCTGTCTTTATCTCTCTGTGTTGTCTCTGATGACTGTTCTACCATACAGTCTAGTACAGTACATCTGTTACCTTGCTGTCTTTATCTCTCTGTGTTGTCTCTGATGACTGTTCTACCATACAGTCTAGTACAGTACATCTGTTACCTTGCTGTCTTTATCTCTCTGCGTTGTCTCTAATGACTGTTCTATCATACAGTCTAGTACAGTACATCTGTTACCTTGCTGTCTTTATCTCTCTGTGTTGTCTCTGATGACTGTTCTACCATACAGTCTAGTACAGTACATCTGTTACCTTGCTGTCTTTATCTCTCTGCGTTGTCTCTAATGACTGTTCTATCATACAGTCTAGTACAGTACATCTGTTACCTTGCTGTCTTTATCTCTCTGTGTTGTCTCTAATGACTGTTCTATCATACAGTCTAGTACAGTACATCTGTTACCTTGCTGTCTTTATCTCTCTGCGTTGTCTCTAATGACTGTTCTATCATACAGTCTAGTACAGTACATCTGTTACCTTGCTGTCTTTATCTCTCTGTGTTGTCTCTGATGACTGTTCTACCATACAGTCTAGTACAGTACATCTGTTACCTTGCTGTCTTTATCTCTCTGCGTTGTCTCTAATGACTGTTCTATCATACAGTCTAGTACAGTACATCTGTTACCTTGCTGTCTTTATCTCTCTGTGTTGTCTCTAATGACTGTTCTATCATACAGTCTAGTACAGTACATCTGTTACCTTGCTGTCTTTATCTCTCTGCGTTGTCTCTAATGACTGTTCTATCATACAGTCTAGTACAGTACATCTGTTACCTTGCTGTCTTTATCTCTCTGTGTTGTCTCTAATGACTGTTCTACCATACAGTCTAGTACAGTACATCTGTTACCTTGCTGTCTTTATCTCTCTGTGTTGTCTCTAATGACTGTTCTATCATACAGTCTAGTACAGTACATCTGTTACCTTGCTGTCTTTATCTCTCTGTGTTGTCTCTGATGACTGTTCTACCATACAGTCTAGTACAGTACATCTGTTACCTTGCTGTCTTTATCTCTCTGCGTTGTCTCTAATGACTGTTCTATCATACAGTCTAGTACAGTACATCTGTTACCTTGCTGTCTTTATCTCTCTGTGTTGTCTCTAATGACTGTTCTATCATACAGTCTAGTACAGTACATCTGTTACCTTGCTGTCTTTATCTCTCTGTGTTGTCTCTAATGACTGTTCTATCATACAGTCTAGTACAGTACATCTGTTACCTTGCTGTCTTTATCTCTCTGTGTTGTCTCTAATGACTGTTCTACCATACAGTCTAGTACAGTACATCTGTTACCTTGCTGTCTTTATCTCTCTGTGTTGTCTCTAATGACTGTTCTATCATACAGTCTAGTACAGTACATCTGTGCCTGGGGCTGTTTTGTTTATGTTTGTATCTCTGAATATTCAACGTTTGTTTGCTAACCAACCATGGGCTAACATGCTTACGCCAACACCACTGACATGAACTTTAACCCCTAAACTCCCACAATTCCTCCAACTCCCACACCCTCGAGCTACTTTTTACATCCTCTGTATGGATGAGAGGCATGTACAGTTTTCTCTTCTAGAAAAATGGATCTCTTCTTGTTTTAGGATTTGACACCTCACGTGTTGACCCTCTATCAATTCAATTCAAGGGGCTTTGTCTTCCGTCTCTCTCTCTGTCTCTCTCTCCTTACCGAATTGAACATCTTATATGTTTTTAATACCCACCTCCAAAGCTAGTTTTAGTACTGACACTTCTTGTTTGTGTCAGTGGTTGGAAAATCATGTTGCCCTACTCCTAACCAGTTGTCTCTGACGTAATATAATGACTCTGTTCCTATTCTGTCCATCAATATAACTGTTAACCACCTAATTAACTAACTAGCCACCACCAAAATGCTCTAACTGTGGTCTGTCAGTCATCTCGAGCCATTCTATCATCATTGAAAATGTAATATAAATGAACTAAACACAAACCAGTGAAATGCTCTATTCTATATTTGAACCAAAGCCAAGTCAGGGATGCAAACATGGATCGATGGTGAGTAAAACTGTACTAACTAGCCTAACACATAATATAGCCCTCGATGCATCTCAATACTCTACTGTGGCCTCCTCTCTTTGTCTCCTTTCCTCTCCTACTCTCCTTATTCTCTGTTTCAATGTCCACACGAGCTTACTACTTAGAATGAAGTCGTGTGGGTATTGGAATATAACCGTTTCTTCTCCAGTGGGGGTCTATGAAACTGTTTAGACTAAAATGTGAGTTCTGAGAGCGAGGTGATTGGGTGAATTCATTTACGACCTTTGACCCCTTCCCTGGGCCAATGGCAGGCGTCGAGCATTGAGAACAAGCAGGATTGGATCAAACACGTCAGGGAGGTGATCCAGGAGCGAACCATCCACCTGAGAGGAGCTCTGAAGGAACCCATACACATCCCTAAGTCTGCCACCGCCAAGCACCACAAGGGACACCGCAGGTACAGGTACACAAGTGCATAAGTATACTATACACACCTACACACACAGAGACACACATACACTGAGTGCACAAAACATTATGAACACCTGCTCTTTCCATGACATAGACTTACCAGGTGAAAGCTATGATCCGTTATCGATGTCACCTTCAATCAGTGTTGATTGATTCCACTTCAATCAGTGTAGATGAAGGGGAGGAGACATGTTAAAGAAGGATTTTTAACCCTTGAGACAATTGACACATGGAGGCTGAATTGTCAAGACAAAATATTTGAGTGCCTTTAAATGGGGTGTGGTGGTAGGTGCCAGGCTGAGTGTGTCAAGAACTGCAACGCTGCTGGATTTTTCACACTCAACAGTTTCCCATGTGTATCAAGAATGGTCCACCACCCAAAGGACATCCAGCCAACTTGACACAACTGTGGGAAGCTTTGGAGTGAACATGGACCAGCATCCCTGTGGAATGCGTTCGACACTGTGGAATCCATTGCCTTGTGGAATCCATTGCCTTGTGGAATCCATTGCCTTGTGGAGTCCATTGCCTTGTGGAGTCCATTGCCTTGTGGAGTCCATTGCCTTGTGGAATCCATTGCCTTGTGGAGTCCATTGCCTTGTGGAGTCCATTGCCTTGTGGAGTCCATTGCCTTGTGGAGTCCATTGCCTTGTGGAATCCATGCCTTGTGGAGTCCATTGCCTTGTGGAGTCCATTGCCTTGTGGAGTCCATTGCCTTGTGGAGTCCATTGCCTTGTGGAGTTCATTGCCTTGTGGAGTCCATTACCTTGTGGAGTCCATTGCCTTGTGGAGTCCATTGCCTTGTGGAGTCCATTGCCTTGTGGAGTCCATTGCCTTGTGGAGTCCATTGCCTTGTGGAGTCCATTGCCTTGTGGAGTCCATTGCCTTGTGGAGTCCATTGCCTTGTGGAGTCCATGCCCTTGTGGAGTCCATGCCCTTGTGGAGTCCATTGCCTTGTGGAGTCCATGCCTTGTTGAGTCCATGCCCCTATGAATTGAGGCTATTCTGAGGGCAGGAGGGGGGTGCAACTCAATATTAGAGAGGTGTTCTTGATGTTTTGTAATCTGTGTACACTCATATGCATGTAGACACACACATAACCACCTCCCCAAACACACACTTCCACACTCACCTCTGCCTGTGTATTTGTCAGGGATGGAGAGGACTTGGACAGCCAGGGTGATGGCAGCAGCCAACCAGACACCATCTCTATCGCTTCACGCACCTCACAGAACACACTGGACAGCGACAAGGTGAGCACACACACACTGGTCATCTCTCTGGCCATACCAATATCATGTACCCCAGACACGTGAGCACAGCATACAGTATTTCTGAAATGTGATCATGAAGAAAAGGCTTCAGTTGAAAAGAACCTGAGGACGTTGATGCTTTAGCCTCTCAGGGAAATGATGTAATAATGATCCACCTCCTCATATGATTCTACATTCCTCCTGACCATCTCTCTCTCCTCTCCTCCAGCTGTCTGGTGGCTGTGAGCTGACCGTGGTGATCCATGACTACATGGCTGGTAACAGCAACGAGCTGACTGTCCGGAGGGGCCAGACTGTGGAGGTGCTGGAGAGGTGCCATGACAAGCCTGACTGGTGTCTGGTGAGGACCACGGACCGCTCCCCTGCCCACGAGGGACTGGTACCCTGCGCCATGCTCTGCATCGCCCACTCACGCTCCTCCATGGAGATGGAGGGGATATTCAACCATAAAGGTGGGTGAGGAGGTGTCGGTAGGAGGAAGTGTCATTGAGTTTTAGAAAAGCTCTATACTGTGGATTATTCTATGTATTATGAGTAGGGGGAGAAATGTGTGTTCCGAATCCTCTTCTGTCTTTGATAACCTCTTTCTCTCTCCCTCTCACCCCCTCTCCCTCCTCCCTCTCACCCTCCTCCCTCTCCCCCCTCCTCCCTCTCTCCTTCTCACCCTCCTCCTCCCTCTCTCTCCCCCTCCTCCCTCTCCCTCCTCCCTATCACCCCCCTCTCCCTCCTCCCTCTCACCCTCCTCCCTCTCCCCCCTCCTCCCTCTCTCCTTCTCACCCTCCTCCTCCCTCTCTCTCCCTCCTCCCTCTCTCCCTCCTCCTCCCTCTCACCCTCCTCCCTCTCACCCCCTCCCTCTCCCCCCTCCTCCCTCTCTCCTTCTCACCCTCCTCCTCCCTCTCTCTCCCTCCTCCTCCCTCTCCCTCCTCCTCCCTATCACCCCCCTCTCCCTCCTCCCTCTCCCTCCTCCTCCCTCTCACCCTCCTCCCTCTCACCCTCCTCCCTCTCCCCCTCCTCCCTCTCTCCTTCTCACCCCTCCTCCTCCCTCTCTCTCCCTCGCACCCCCTCTCCCTCCTCCCTCTCACCCTCCTCCCTCTCACCCTCCTCCTCCCTCTCACCCTCCTCCTCCCTCTCACCCTCTTCCTCCCTCTCTCCCCCTACACCCTCTCTCCCTTCTCCCTCCTCCTCCCTCACCCTCCTCCCTCTCACCCTCCTCCCTCTCACCCCTCCTCCCTCTCTCTCCTTCTCACCATCCTCCCCTCTCTCTCCCTCTCACCCCCTCTCCCTCCTCCCTCTCACCCTCCTCCTCCCTCTCACCCTCCTCCTCCCTCTCACCCTCCTCCTCCCTCTCACCCCCTCCCTCACCCTCCTCCCTCACCCTCCTCCCTCTCACCCTCATCCCTATCCCCTCCTCCCTCTCATCCCCCTCCCCCCTCTCTCTCCCCCTCCTCCCTCTCTCCTTCTCACCCTCCCCCTCCCTCACCCCTCCTCCCTCTCACCCTCCTCCCTCTCACCCCCTCCCTCTCCCCCCTCCTCCCTCTCTCCTTCTCACCATCCTCCTCCCTCTCTCTCCCTCTCACCCCCTCCCCCCTCCCTCTCTCTCCCCCTCCCTCTCTCCCCCTCCCTCTCACCCCCTCCTCCCCTCCCTCCCTCCTCCCTCTTACCCTCCTCATCCCCTCCCTCCTCCCCTCTCTCTCTCTCTCTCTCTCCCTCTCACCCTCCTCCCTCTCCCCCTCCCTCTCTCTCTCCCTCCTCCTCCCTCACCCTCCTCCCTCTCACCCTCCTCCCTCTCACCCCCTCCCTCCCTCGCCCTCCTCCTCCCTCTCTCCTTCTCACCCTCCTCCTCCCTCTCTCTCCCTCCTCCTCCCTCTCTCTCCCTCCTCCTCCCTATCACCCCCTCTCCCTCCTCCCTCGCCCTCCTCCTCCCTCTCTCCTTCTCACCCTCCTCCTCCCTCTCTCTCCCTCCCTCCTCCTCCCTCTCTCCCTCCTCTCCTCCCTATCACCCCCTCTCCCTCCCCTCCCTCTCCCTCCCCTCCTCCCTCTCATCCCCCTCCCCCCTCTCTCTCCCCCTCCTCCCTCTCTCCTTCTCACCCTCCTCCTCCCTCACCCTCCTCCCTCTCACCCCTCCCTCTCCCCCTCCTCCCTCTCTCCTTCTCACCATCCTCCTCCCCCTCTCTCCCTCTCACCCCTCTCCCCCCTCCCTCTCTCCCCCCTCCCTCTCACCCTCCTCCCCTCTCTCCCTCCTCCCTCTTACCCTCCTCATCCCCTCTCCCTCCTCCCCCTCTCTCTCTCTCTCCCTCCCTCTCACCCTCCCTCTCTCTCCCTCCTCCTCCCTCACCCTCCTCCCTCTCACCCTCCTCCCTCTCACCCCCTCCCTCCCTCGCCCCCTCCTCCTCCCTCTCTCCTTCTCACCCTCCTCCTCCCTCTCTCTCCCTCCTCCTCCCTCTCTCTCCCTCCTCCTCCCTATCACCCCCTCTCCCTCCTCCCTCTCCCTCCTCCTCCCTCTCATCCCCCTCCCTCCTCCCTCTCCCCCTCCTCCCTCTCTCCTTCTCACCCTCCTCCTCCCTCTCTCTCCCTCTCACCCCCTCTCCCTCCTCCCTCTCACCCTCCTCCCTCTCACCCTCCTCCTCCCTCTCACCCTCCTCCTCCCTCTCACCCTCCTCCTCCCTCTCTCCCCCTACACCCTCTCTCCCTTCTCCTCCTCTCTCCCTTCTCCTCCCTCACCCTCCTCCCTTTCATCTTCCTCCCTCTCACCCTCCTCCCTCTCCCTCTCCCCCTCCTCCCTCTCTCCCTTCTCACCCTCCTCCTCCCTCTCTCTCCCCCTCCCTCCCTCTCCTCCTCCCCTCCCTATCACCCCCCTCTCCCTCCTCCCTCTCACCCTCCTCCCTCTCACCCTCCTCCCTCTCCCCCCTCCTCCCTCTCTCCTTCTCACCCTCCTCCTCCCTCTCTCTCCCTCCTCCTCCCTCTCCCCCTCTCTCCTCCTCCTCCCTCACCCTCCTCCCTCTCACCCTCCTCCCTCTCACCCCTCCCTCTCCCCCCCCCCCTCCTCCCTCTCTCCTTCTCACCCTCCTCCTCCCTCCCTCTCACCCCTCCTCCCTCTCATCCCCCTCCCTCTCCCCCCTCTCACTCCCCCTCCTCCTTCTCTCCTTCTCACCCTCCTCCTCCCTCTCTCTCCCTCGCACCCCCTCTCCCTCCTCCCTCTCACCCTCCTCCTCCCTCTCACCCTCTTCCTCCCTCTCTCCCCCTACACCCTCTCTCCCTCCTCCTCCCTCTCACCCTCCTCCCTCTCACCCCCTCCCTCCCCCCTCCTCCCTCTCTCCTTCTCACCCTCCCCTCCTCCCTCTCTCTCCCTCTCACCCCCTCTCCCTCTTTCCTCTCACCCTCCTCCTCCCTCTCTCCCTCCTCCTCCTTCTCACCCTCCTCCTCTCTCTCCCTCCTCCTCCTTCTCACCCTCCTCCCTCTCTCCCTCCTCCTCCCTCACCCTCCTCCCTCACCCTCCTCCCTCTCACCCTCATCCCTCTCCCCCTCCTCCCTCTCACCCCCTCTCCCCCCTCCCTCTCCCCCCTCCCTCTCACCCTCCTCCCTCTCACCCTCCTCCTCCTCCCTCTCTCCCCCTCCTCCCTCTCTCCCTTCTCCTCCCTCCTCCTCCCTCTCACCCTCCTCCCCTCTCTCCCTCCTCCCTCTCACCCTCCTCATCCCCTCTCCCTCCTCCCTCTCTCTCTCTCTCTCTCTCCTCCCTCTCACCCTCCTCCTCCCTCTCTCCCTTCTCCTCCCTCTCTCCCTTCTCCTCCCTCTCTCCCTCCTCCCTCTCACCCTCCTCCTCCCTCCTCCCTCTCTCTCTCTCCTCCTCCCTCTCTCTCCCTCCTCCCTCCTCCTCCCTCTCTCTCCCCCCTCCTCTCTCTCTCTCCCTTCTCCTCCCTCCTCCTCTCTCTCTCTCACTCCTCCTCCCTCTCTCTCCCTCTTCCTCCCTCTCTCTCCCTGCTCTTCCCTCTCTCTCCCTCCAGACACTCTATCAGTCTGTAGTAATGACTCCATCATGCCAGGCTCCTCTGCCACTCTGCAGCCTGGGCATCATGGCATGGGCTCACACACCTCGCCAGGGCCCAAACGACCTGGTAAACACACACACACACCTTCACCCATTTTTGCAAGGGAGTGGATCCCAATCCGTGACCGTATTTTTCATGAATTTGGGACTTCAGTCATTTTTTATGCCGAAACCGGATTCGATGCAAAACTATGTCCTGGACGGCAGGTTGTCGACCCCAGTGAGGTACTTGGCCGTACGCACTACCCTCTGTAGTGCCTTGTGGTCTGATGCCAAGCAGTTGCCATACCAAGTGGTGATGCAGCCAGTCAAGATGCTCTCAATGGTGCAGCTGTAGAACTTTTTGAGGATCTGAGGGTTGATGCCAGATCTTTTTAGCTTGCTGCACTGGTGTATCTGTCACTGTTGATTAATAGTATATTAATATTTCTGGGACATTTTGGAGAACACTTATGGATCTGATAGACACATATTTATCTATATAATTTCTCTAAACTGATTTGCATTTCTGGTGTAAGATGTGGTTAACGACACTGAACAAAAATATAATCAAATCTAATCTAATTGGCCACATACACAAGGTTAGCAGATATTAATGCGAGTGTAGTGAAATGCTTGTGCTTCTAGTTCCGACCGTGCAGTAATATCTAACAAGTAATCTAACAATTTCAAAACTACCTTATACGCACAAGTGTAAAGGAAAGAATAAGAATATGTACATATAAATACACTGCTCAAAAAAATAAAGGGAACACTAAAATAACACATCCTAGATCTGAATGAATGAAATATTCTTATTAAATACTTTTTTCTTTACATAGTTGAATGTGCTGACAACAAAATCACACAAAAATGATCAATGGAAATCAAATTTATCAACCCATGGAGGTCTGGATTTGGAGTCACACTCAACATTAAAGTGGAAAACCACACTACAGGCTGATCCAACTTTGATGTAATGTCCTTAAAACAAGTCAAAATCAGGCTCAGTACTGTGTGTGGCCTCCACGTGCCTGTATGACCTCCCTACAATGCCTGGGCATGCTCCTGATGAGGTGGCGGATGGTCTACTAAGGGATCTCCTCCCAGACCTGGACGAAAGCATCCGCCAACTCCTGGACAGTTTGTAGTGCAATGTGGCATTGGTGGATGGAGCGAGACATGAAGTCCCAGATGTGCTCAATTGGATTCAGGTCTGGGGAACGGGCGGGCCAGTCCATAGCATCAATGCCTACCTCTTGCAGGAACTGCTGACACACTCCAGCCACATGAGGTCTAGCATTGTCTTGCATTAGGAGGAACCCAGGGCCAACCGCACCAGCATATGGTCTGAGGATCTCATCTCGGTACCGAATGGCAGTCAGGCTACCTCTGGAAAGCACATGGAGGGCTGTGCGGGCCCTCAAAGAAATACCACCCCACACCATGACTGACCCACCGCCAAACCGGTCATGCTGGAGGATGTTGCAGGCGGCAGAACGTTCTCCACGGTGTCTCCAGACTCTGTCACGTCTGTCACATGTGCTCAGTGTGAACCTGCTTTCATCTGTGAAGAGCACAGGGCGCCAGTGGCGAATTTGCCAATCTTGGTGTTCTCTGGCAAATGCCAAACGTCCTGCACGGTGTTGGGCTGTAAGCACAACCCCCACCTGTGGACGTCGGGCCCTCATACCACCCTCATGGAATCTGTTTCTGACCGTTTGAGCAGACACATGCACATTTGTGGCCTGCTGGTCATTTTGCAGGGCTCTGGCAGTGCTCCTCCTGCTCCTCCTTGCACAAAGGCGGAGGTAGCGGTCCTGCTGCTGGGTTGTTGCCCTCCTACGGCCTCCTCCACGTCTCCTGATGTACTGGCCTGTCTCCTGGTCGCGCCTCCATGCTCTGGACACTACGCTGACAGACACAGCAAACCTTCTTGCCACAGCTCGCATTGATGTGCCATCCTGGATGAGCTGCACTACCTGAGCCACTTGTGTGGGTTGTAGACTCCGTCTCATGCTACCACTAGAGTGAAAGCACCGCCAGCATTCAAAAGTGACCAAAACATCAGCCAGGAAGCATAGGAACTGAGAAGTGGTCTGTGGTCCCCACCTGCAAAACCACTCCTTTATTGGGGGAGTCTTGCAAATTGCCTATAGTTTCCACCTGTTGTCTATTCCATTTGCACAACAGCATGTGAAATTTATTGTCAGTGTTGCCTCCTAAGCGCACAGTTTGATTTCACAGAAGTGTGATTGACTTGGAGTTACATTGTGTTGTTTAAGTGTTCCCTTTATTTTTTTGAGCAGTGTATATGGATGAGCGATGGCCGAATGGCATAGGCAAGATGCAGTAGATAGTATAGAGTACAGTATGTACATATGAGATGGGTATGTAAACATTATTTTAAGTGGCATTGTTTAAAGTGACTAGTGATACATTTATTACATCAAATTTGTAATTATTAACGTGGCTTGAGATTGAGTCAGTATGTTGGCATCAGCCACTCAATGTTAGTGATGGCTGTTTAACTGCCTGATGGCCTTGAGATAGAAGCTGTTTTTCAGTCTCTCGGTCCCAGCTTTGATGCACCTGTACTGACCTCGCCTTCTGGATGATAGAGGGGTGAACAGGCAGTGGCTCAGGTGTTTGTTGTCCTTGATGATCTTTTTGGCCTCTGTTACGCTTTCTTCAACACGCTGTGTGTGTGGGTGGACCATTTCAGTTTGTCCGTGATGTGTACGCCAAGGAACTTAAAACTTCCCACCTTCTCCACTACTGTCCCGTCGATGTGGATAGGGGGGTGGTCCCTCTACTGTTTCCTGAAGTCCACGATCATCTCCTTTGTTTTTTTGAGTGTGAGGTTATTTTCCTGACACCACACTCCGAGGGCCCTCACCTCCTTCCTGTAGACCGTCTCGTCAATGTTGGTAATCAAGCCTACCACTGTCGTGTCGTCTGCAAACGTGATGATTGAGTTGGAGGCGTGCATGGCCACACAGTCATGGGTGAACAGGAAGTACAGGAGAGGGCTGAGAACGCAATATTGCGGTGCCTCAGTATTGAGGATCAGCAGGGTGGAGATGTTGTTTCCTACCCTCACCACCTGGGGGCGGCCCATCAAAGTCCAGGACCCAGTTGCACAGGGTGGGGTCGAGACCCAGGGTCTCGAGCTCGATGACGAGTTTGGAGGGTACTATGGTGTTAAATGCTGAGCTGTAGTCGATGGACATTATTCTTTTTTATTTATTTTTATTTTACCCCTTTTTCTCCCCAATTTCGTGGTATCCAATTGTTGTAGTAGCTACTATCTTGTCTCATTGCTACAACTCCCGTACGGGCTCGGGAGAGACGAAGGTTGAAAGTCATGTGTCCTCCGATACACAACCCAACCAGCCGTACTGCTTCTTAACACAGCGCGCATCCAACCCGGAAGCCAGCCGCACCAATGTGTCGGAGGAAACACCGTGCACCTGGCAACCTTGGTTAGCGTGTACTGCGCCCGGCCCGCCAGAGGAGTCGCTGGTGCGTGATGAGACAAGGTCATCCCTACCAACCAAGCCCTCCCTAACCCGGACGACGCTAGGCCAATTGTGCGTCGCCCCACGGACCTCCCGGGCGCGGCCGGTTACGACAGAGCCTGGGCACGAACCCAGAGTCTCTGATGGCACAGCTGGCACTGCAGTACAACGCCCTTAACCACTGCGCCACCCAGGAGGCCTGAACAGCATTCTTACATAGGAATTCCTCTCGTCCAGATGGGATAAGGCAGTGTGCAGTGTGGTTGCGATGGCATCTTCTGTGGACCTATTGGGGCAGTAAGCATATTGGAGTGGGTCTAGGTTGTCAGGTAGGGTGGAGGTGATATGATCCTTGACAAGTCTCTCATAGCACATCATGATGATGGAAGTGACTGCTCCAGTGTGATAGTCATTTAGCTCAGTTACCTTAGCTTTCTTGGGAACAGGAACAATGGTGGCCCTCTTGAAGCATGTGGGGACAGCAGACTGGGATAGGGATTTTTTTTCTTTTTCTTTACCTTTATTTTACTAGGCAAGTCAGTTAAGAACAAATTCTTATTTTCAATGATGGCCTAGGAACAGTGGGTTAACTGCCTGTTCAGGGTTGATTGATTGAATATGTCCGTAAACACACCAGCCAGCTGCTCTGCACATGCTCTGAGGACGCGGCTGGGGATGCGTCCTGCAGCCCTGCGAGGGTTAACACGTTTAACTGTTTTACTCATGTTGGCTGCAGTGAAGATAATGTGGTCGGCATTTGATTGTAAGGAATTCTAGGTCAGGTGAACAAAAGGACTTAATCATAAGGCATACTCCCTTCTTCTTACCAGGGAGATGTTTGTTTCTGTCGGCGTGATGTGTGAAGAAACCAGGTGGCTGTACCGACTCTGATAACGTATCCAGAGTGAGCCATGTTTACGTGAAACAAAGAACGTTACAATCTCTGATGTCTCTCTGGAAGGCAACACTTGCTCGAATTTCGTCTACCTTGTTGTCAAAAGACTGGACATTGGCGAGTAGTATACTCGGGAACGGTGCACGATGTGCAGGTCTACGGAGCCTGACCAGAAGACCGCTCCGTCTACCCCTTCTGCGGCGCCGTTGTTGTTTTGGATCCGATCCATTGTCCTGAGTGGTGATCCAAACAGAGGATCCGCATCGGGAAAGTCGCATTCCTGGTCGTAATGTTGGGAAATTGACATTGCTCTTATATCCAATAGTTCTTCCCAGCTGTATGTAATAAGAATTTCCTGGGGTAACAATGTAAGAAATAATACATTAAAAAACAAAATACTCCATAGTTTCCTAAGAACGTGAAGCGAGGCGACCATCTCTGTCGGCGCCATCATTCTCCAGTCAGGGAGAGACAAATGCAACATGCAGCAATTTCAAGATTAGGCCCTAAATTAAGCCCTAATCTATGGATTTCACATGACTGGGAATACAGATATTCATCTGTTGGTCACAGATACCTTTTTAAAAAAAATAGGGGCGTGGATCAGAAAACCAGTCAGTATCTGGTGTGACCACCATTTGCCTCATGCAGCCCGACACATCTCCTTCACATAGAGTTGATCAGGCTGTTTTTTGTGGCCTGTGTAATCTTCAGTGACTGTGCAAAGTTTCTGGATATTGGCGGGACCTGGAACACGCTGTCGTACACGTCGATCCAGTGCATCCCAAACATGCTCAATGGGTAACATGTCTGGAGACTATGCAGGTCATGGAAGAACTGGGACATTTTCAGCTTCCAGGAATTGTGTTCAGATTCTTGCGACATGGGGCCATGCATTATCATGCTGAAACATGAGGTCATGGCGGCAGATGAATGGCACGGCAATGGACCTCATGATCTCATCACGGTGTCTGTGCATTAAAATTGCCATAGATAAAATGCAATTGTGTTCGTTGTCCATAGCTTATGCCTGCCCATACCATAACCCCACTGCCACCATGGGGCACTCTGTTCACAACATTGACATCAGCCAACTGCTCGCCCACACGACGCCAGCTGTCCAGTACAGTTGAAACCGGGATTCATCCGTGAAAAGCACACTTCTCCAGCATGCCAGTGGCCATCGAAGGTGAGCATTTTCCAATTGAAGTTGATTACGACGCCAAACTGCAGTCAGATCAAAGACCTTGGTGAGGACGACGAGCATGCAGGTCAGCTTTCGTCAGCTGTCCGGGTGGCTGGTCTCAGACGATCCCGCAGATGAAGAAGCCGGACGTGGAGGTCCTTGGCTGGCATGGTAACACGTGGTCTGTGGTTGTGAGGCCAGTTGGACGTACTGCCAAATTCTCTAAAACAACATTGGAGGAGGCTTATGGTAGAGAAATTAGTATTCAATTCTCTGGCAACAGCTCTGGTGGACATACCTGCAGTCAGCATGCCAATTGCACTCTCCCTCAAAACTTGAGACATTTGTGGCAATGTGTTGTGGAACAAAACTGCACATTTTAGAGTGGCCTTTTATTGTCCCCAGCTGTTTAAATCACCTTCTTGATATGCCACACCCGTAAGGTGGATGGATTCTCTTGGCAAATGAGAAATGGTCACTAATAGGGATGTAAACAAATTTGTGCACAACATTTTTGATAAATAAGCTTTTTGTGTGTATGGAACATTTCTGGGATCTTTTATTTCAGCTGATGAAACATGGGACCAGCACTTTACATGTTGCGTTTATATTTTTGTTCAGTGTAAATGAGAAATTGTAATCCAGGGGAAATGGAAACGCAAATAAATATGCCTATTTGAGGTTATAAATACATCGTTTCGGCTATAAATACATGACTATACCGTTTCTTTTCCCCTGGTCAGAGGGGATCAGCACACACAGGCTTCTCTAGGCTACATGAAGCTGTGGTTGTGCACAAGTTAACATGATGCAAATCAGTCTAAATAACCATTCTTTGTCCCTCTTTTCAGTGCTTTTGTGTCCGTATTAACATTAAAAATAACTGTGGCGGGAATGAGCTTCCATAAGGGCACATCCTCTTTTAAAGCCTTGAATCTCATGAGGGACCTCTTTCAACACTGGTCATGTAGCTAGCTGTTAGCCAGCAGGGTTGCATCGGTTTCAATTGGACTAGAGTTTGCTAGGCTGGCTAGCTTGGAGGCAGCCTACGCTGACTAGCATCGCTAGCATGCTAATGTTACTGAACTCATGACAAAATCATGTTTTGACATTGTAGTGGCTATTGATGTTTTGGTTGTTGTTTGGTTGCTTAGCGACATTGCAAATATAATATTTTTGGCATTAAACTCCGATTTAACTACAGATATGTATCTAATCGGGTGTCGGCATTAAAACATTTGTGAAGTCCTAAATTCCTGCGATTTACTGCGAGAATTTGCACGCTCACCGATATAGAGCTTCAGGAATAGAAGATCCGGCCACAGAGCCACTACCTTTTTGCAAAGGGTTTGAGTGAACAGCTCTACATTTAAAGTGGTTGAAAAGGAGGTGTGTTGTGTGTGCCTACATGTACGTGTTAACAGTCTCCTCCCCCTGTCCCAGGTAACACCCTGCGTAAGTGGCTGACCAGCCCAGTGCGTCGCCTGAGCAGTGGCAAGGCAGACGGGCACGTCAAAAAGCTGGCGCACAAACAGAAGAAGAACCGCGAGGTGAGGAAGAGTGGTGAGATGACGGGCAGCACCCAGAAAGACTCTGATGACAGCGCCGCTACACCCCAGGATGAGACTGTGGAGGAGGTGAGGGGATGGTGGCGACAGACAGACATGGACACACACACGCCTATTCACCAGCTGAGTCTCTCTCTCTCTTTGTCTCTCTCTACCTTTCTCTCCCACCGTCTCTCTAACCTCTGCTCTCTTTCTCTCCTCTACAGAGGGTGCGTAACGAGGGGCTCTCCAGTGGGACCCTGTCCAAGTCCTCGTCCTCTGGGATGCAGAGCTGTGGAGAGGAGGAAGGCGAGGAGGGTCCTGACTCTGTACCCCTACCGCCCCCCATGGCCATCCAGCAGCACAGCCTACTGCAGCCTGACACACAGGACGACAACAAGGTAAGGGTAAGGGGGGGGGGGTAGAGAATAGGGGTACAGCCAGGCTAAGGATAAGGTGAAGGGGTGTACGGGTGGGGAGACGGTACGGGAGAGGATAGATTGGGGTGGGGTCTAAAGGATAGAAAGTCTAGGCTAACTGGTACACACATATAAAATAACAGATATGCCTGTAACCAGGAAGTGTAACACTAAACAAACAAACCTAAACTACCCCATGTAAATCTAAGAACCCCCCCCCCACACAGAGAACTCATCCTTTCTGTTACAGTTTCTCTCTCTTATGATTTAGCCATGAGTTTAATTATTTTGTGATTATATTCTACAGACAAACATTACATCCATTTTAGTCAGTTTTCTTCTCACTTCCTGCTGAGCAGGGCCTGTATTCACTTCCTGCTGAACAGGGCCTGTATTCACTTCCTGCTGAACAGGGCCTGTATTCACTTCCTGCTGAACAGGGCCTGTATTCACTTCCTGCTGAACAGGGCCTGTATTCACTTCCTGCTGAACAGGGCCTGTATTCACTTCCTGCTGAGCAGGGCCTGTATTCACTTCCTGCTGAGCAGGGCCTGTATTCACTTCCTGCTGAACAGGGCCTGTATTCACTTCCTGCTGAGCAGGGCCTGTATTCACTTCCTGCTGAGCAGGGCCTGTATTCACTTCCTGCTGAGCAGGGCCTGTATTCACTTCCTGCTGAGCAGGGCCTGTATTCACTTCCTGCTGAGCAGGGCCTGTATTCACTTCCTGCTGAGCAGGGCCTGTATTCACTTCCTGCTGAGCAGGGCCTGTATTCACTTCCTGCTGAGCAGGGCCTGTATTCACTTCCTGCTGAACAGGGCCTGTATTCACTTCCTGCTGAGCAGGGCCTGTATTCACAAAGCATCTTAGAGTAGTACGAGTGCTAATTTAGGATCATTCAATATGATGAAAGGCAAATCTGATCCTAGATCAGCACTCGTACTCTGAGACGCTTTGGGAATGCAGGCCTAGATTTCAATTCATTATGAAACATTGAAGCTCCTATTCAAATAGAAATCCAATGAAATGCATCAGTTACTGTTCCCGTCCTGGGGTCATCTTTCCTTGGCGCAGCAGAGTTTTTCTCTGACACTAATTTGTTTCTCTTTTTGTTTGTTTTGTTTCCGACTGTATCGTTGGTTTGCTGTCTGTTTACTGTTTACCATGCTGTAGCATTACCTTGATTTATGTCCTGTCTTTGCTTTGTCTCAGTTTCCATACCTCTCCATCTCCTGAATCAATCCTTCCATCTCTCTCCCTCCTCTTCTCTTCCCTCAATACTTGAGTTCTCTCTCTCTTTCCCCTCTCAGTAACTGTACTGTAGACTTAGTTGCTCTTTTCCCCTCTCAGTAACTGTACTGTAGACTTAGTTGCTCTTTTCCCCTCTCAGTAACTGTACTGTAGACTTAGTTGCTCTTTTCCCCTCTCAGTAACTGTACTGTAGACTTAGTTGCTCTTTTCCCCTCTCAGTAACTGTACTGTAGACTTAGTTGCTCTTTTCCCCTCTCAGTAACTGTACTGTAGACTTAGTTGCTCTTTTCCCCTCTCAGTAACTGTACTGTAGACTTAGTTGCTCTTTTCCCCTCTCAGTAACTGTACTGTAGACTTAGTTGCTCTTTTCCCCTCTCAGTAACTGTACTGTAGACTTAGTTGCTCTTTTCCCCTCTCAGTAACTGTACTGTAGACTTAGTTGCTCTTTTCCCCTCTCAGTAACTGTACTGTAGACTTAGTTGCTCTTTTCCCCTCTCAGTAACTGTACTGTAGACTTAGTTGCTCTTTTCCCCTCTCAGTAACTGTACTGTAGACTTAGTTGCTCTTTTCCCCTCTCAGTAACTGTACTGTAGACTTAGTTGCTCTTTTCCCCTCTCAGTAACTGTACTGTAGACTTAGTTGCTCTTTTCCCCTCTCAGTAACTGTACTGTAGACTTAGTTGCTCTTTTCCCCTCTCAGTAACTGTACTGTAGACTTAGTTGCTCTTTTCCCCTCTCAGTAACTGTACTGTAGACTTAGTTTTTCTTCCGTTCTTCTTATGAAAGTCAGTTGAATGACAACGGATGTAGAATGTTGTCTGTTCCTCTCTTCTATTATTTTTCTCTCTGAGGCAAAGGACGCTTCCAAACGTCTCTCTCCAGAGCTCTTGTAGTCTGCCTACCTTACCTCTGGCTCTCTTCTACACCTAAACTTGCTCTCTCTCTCTTAGTTTCTGCAGTGCTTTATCCAACTATAGAATTACTCCCCCTCTTCATCTTTCTTTTTAGTTTGGATTATTTTACATTTTTCATCACCTGCCCGGTTCCTTCAATATACGGCTTTCACCAAACAAGTCTAAGTTTTGATTATGCATTTTAAGTATTTTTTGCCTCGTTGCCTGGTTACTCCGTTTGCTGTGTGATAGCACCCTCAGAATAACTTGGAGACACATGCAGAACAAGAACAGGTAGAAATCTCTAGATGCTGATCTAAGGTCAACTTTGCGTTCTCTCACACTATTCGCTTCAGGATCGAATTTGGGGAAAGCTGATCCTAGATCTGTGCCTAAGAGCAACATCTTGCGTTCGTAACACAAGTCGTGCTAAAATGAGGATGATTCAGAACTCCCTCCTCCTCCCTCACCCCCCTCACCTGTCCTCACCCCTCCCCTGTGTGCGTTAACCTCATTGCACCATGTTATTAATTGGCACCTACTGTAAGCCCTGGCGCGCCCAGAGGGTACAGCCCAACACCCCACCACACACAGACCCTTAGTGGGGCACAGCACAGTCTGGAGACAGCACAGCAAGGGTGAGAGACTCTCATACACTACTGTACCGCCTTACTGCTTCAATGTCTCATACAGTCATTATACACCTTCTCTTTTCTAAATGCAGTCCTTTATTAAACCGTTCATATTTCATCATCCACTTTTAAAAATGTCTATATTATATAGATATCTCATACACTCTCTATATATATTTTTTTACACGTCAGAACATTCATCAGAAAATGTAACTATCCCATTCTCCTAATTTATTATTTCCTCTTGTTTTTTCTTTTTTCTGACTCCCTTTTCACTTTCACACCTGTAACCTCTTATCTTCTCTTATTTTTCAATAACATGGATTTACCTCTTAGGAAACTCATTGGAGACTATACTATATACAAAAGCATGTGGACACCCCTTCAAATTAGTGGATTCGGCTATTTCAGCCATTCCCGTTGCTGGCAGGTATATAAAATCGAGCATACAGCCATGCAATCTCCATAGACAAACATTGGCTGTAGAATGGCCTTAATGAAAAGCTAAGTGACTTTCAACGTGGCATCGTCATAGGATGCCACCTTTCCAACAAGTCAGTTCGTCAAATTTCTACCCTGCTAGAGCTGCCCCAGTCAACTGTAAGTGCTGTTATTATGTAGTGCAAACGTCTAGGAGCAACAACGGCTCAGCCACGAAGTGGTAGGCCACACAAGCTCACAGAATGGGACCGCCAAGTGCTAAAGCACGTAAAAATCACCTGTCCTCGGTTGCAACACTCACTACCGTGTTACAAACTGCCTCTGGAAGCACCCGATGACTGTTCATCGGGAGCTTCATGAAATTGGTTTCCATGGCCGGGCAGCCACACACAAGCCTAAGATCACCATGCGCAATGCCAAGTGTCAGCTGGAGTGGTGTAAAGCTCGCCGCCATTGGACTCTGGAGCAGTGGAAATGCGTTCCCTGGAGTAATGAATCACGCTTCATCATCTGGCAGTCTGACGGAAGAATCTGGGTTTGGTGGATGCCAGGAGAATGCTACCTGCCCCAATGCATAGTGCCAACTGTAAAGTTTGGCGGAGGAAGAATAATGGTCTTGGGCTGCTTTTCACAGTTCGGGCTAGGCCCCTTAGTTCCAGTGAAGGGAAATCTTAACGCTACATCATACAATTACCTTCGAGATGGTTCTGTGCTTCCAACTTTGTGGCAACAGTTTGGGGAAGGCCCTTTCCTGTTTCAGCATGACAATGCCCCCGTGCACAAAGCGAGGTCCATACAGAAATGGTTTGTCGAGATCGGTGTGGAAGAACTTGACTGGCCTGCACAGAGCCCTGACCTCAACCTTTGGGATGAATTGGAACTCCGACTGTGAGCCAGGCCTAATCGCCCAACATCAGTGCCCGACCTCCCTAATGGTCTTGTGGTTGAATGGAAACAAGTCCCCTCAGCAATGTTCCAACATCTTGTGGAAAGCCTTACCAGAAGAGTGGAGCCGCCTGTTATAGCAGCAATGGGGGGGAGGACCAACTCCATATTAATGCCCATGATTTTGGAATGAGATGTTTGATGATCAGGTGTCCACATGCTTTTGGTCATGTAGTGTATTTTTCTTCTTTTTTTTTATCATAGATTCACTTTACATTTCTTCATTTTAACTTCATATTAGAACCGATTTCTTGTTCTGATCAACATTGGATCATTCATTAAGAGCAGGAGGATCAAAATACAACAGGAACAGTAACACTGTGTAAGGTAGACTAAGCGAGATGACGTCATCTTATACAAACCAATAATCCAACTTAGTCGTCACCAACATATAGCTGGCTGGAAACATTTGACCTGCCATTCAATGTATGCCTCAGGAATATTTTGGGATCTGTTCAGAAAAAAACATTGTCTCTTTTTCAGTAGTCACCTGGATCAGTGTTTGCAGAGTGTCTCTACATGAAATGTTTTGATGTTCTCCCTTAAAAGAGGGCTTTCTACCAGAGAGGGTTAAATTAGGAAGAACCCATAATGTTATTCTGGACAGATTTGGTTTCTTGGGTAAATGATAGGATCAGTTAATTTATGTATTAATTCATCAGTTAATTGTTTTAAAGATTGCTTGATTGTTTTCTAGATGACAGGAATGGGAGGAAATGAAACCTTTAGCCAGATCAGGTAGTAAGACTCTGCTGAATGGCGTGTTCTAACACTGTTCTCTCCTAACCCCCCATCCCCCATCCCTGTCCAGAGCTCCTCTCGTCTGTCCGTCCGTCCATCCAGTTCTGAGACACCCAGTGCAGCAGAGCTGGTGAGCGCCATCGAGGAACTGGTCAAGAGCAAGATGGTGAGGACACTCTCCCTCTCACGCACACACACGCAGAGGTGTCATCTGGTTTACAATCGACCTCCTTCTTTCTCCAGGCTTTAGAGGACCGGCCCAGCTCTCTCTCAGTAGAACAGAGGGATAGCAGCTCTCCCTCCTTCAACCCCTCCGACAACTCCCTTCTTTCATCCTCCTCTCCCATCGATGAGATGGAGGAGCGCAAGACTGGCTTCCTCAAGAGACGGCAGTACGTACTGGATTGATAGTGCATCTTTTCTCCCCAAATGAATCTATCTTGAGTACAACCAAGGGGATAGCACGTTAAAGCGATTCCAATTGTTTCCAATGTGGCACACTGGCAATGTTTCTCACCTTCTGTCACTCACTCTCTCTCACTCACTGTTACAGTGTCCATATTAGGGCAAACTCCGTCTCAGTAGGATTTGACTGAAGCTGTCCTACTATGGACACCATACACTGGAACTCTCTTTTATACTTTGAAACACTCTTGTTTCAGCTGTGTTTTCTTACTTTCTCTCTCTCTCTCGCTGTCTCTCTCTCTCTGTGTGTCTCTCTCTCTCTCTCTGTGTTTGTCTCTCTCTGTCTCTCTCTGTTGAGTGAGTTGAGTTTATTTTATTTTTACAGAGACAGTGCACATTAATCAACTTTTCAGTAAAAGTGCCGGTTTTAGCCAGCCGGCTAATTTTCAACCGCAGTCCCTGGGCAGGTTATTAAAAACAATTACAATATAGACAATAGCAACATAAGACAAGCAAGACGTAGCATACAGACAGAGCAACATAGGACAAGCAAGACGTAGCATACAGACAGAGCAACATAGGACAAGCAAGACGTAGCATACAGACAGAGCAACATAGGACAAGCAAGACGTAGCATACAGACAGAGCAACATAGGACAAGCAAGACGTAGCATACAGACAGAGCAACATAGGACAAGCAAGACGTAGCATACAAACAGAGCAACATAGGACAAGCAAGACGTAGCATACAGACAGAGCAACATAGGACAAAAAGCAGCAAGACAAAATTCATAAAAGCAACAAAGTGTTTCCACGCCTCACAAGCTACAGACAACAGACCACATGGAAAGCGGCAACACACAGCTAGGGACCATGTTCACAAATCTGATTGACCTTTAGCCATGTCTTCATACATTTTGTGAAAGTGTGATATGTGGTGCAGTTATGTGTGTCTGATGGCAGTGTATTCCAGACATGGGAAGCTCTCAGAGAGAAAGCAGATTTACTCACAATGCTTTTCCTTAAGGGAACTATACAGTCACCTCTCATGGCAGACCTTGTGGATCTGCTGCCATATGTTTGGAGGGGGAGCCAGTGGAGGGGGAGCCAGGCCATTTAGGATCTTGAATACAAGACGTGTCGGTGTATTGCACAAGATTTTTCCAACTCAGGAGCTCATGCTTTCTGAGGATGTAACAGTGATGATGGCTATTGGCCTTCCTCTCTCTCTCTCTCTGTCTCTCTCTCGCTGTCTCTCTCTCTCGCTGTCTCTCTCGCTGTCTCTCTCTCTCTCGCTGTCTCTCTCTCTCTCTTTCTCTGTCTCTCTGTAGTTATGTGTTGTTGGAGCTGGTGGAGACTGAGAGGGACTACGTCAGAGACCTGGGCGTGGTGGTGGGGGTAAGTCAAAACGCATCACTTCCTCCCTCCCTCTGACCTCACTTCCTCTTCCTCTCGTGTTAGTTGATGTTAGAGTGTGTGTGTGATGGCTTGATTATGCAACCCTGACTGTGTGTTTCAGGGCTATATGACGCGGATGAAGGAGGAAGGGGTACCAGATGATATGAAGGGGAAAGACAAGATCGTCTTTGGAAACATCCACCAGATCTATGACTGGCACAGAGAGTACGACACACACGGGCATACACACACACAATTATGCATGCACGCACACACACACACACACAATTACGCGCACACACACACGCAATCACACATACAAACACACACACAACATATGGATCCGCCTTGCTAACCCTCTCTCTCTTTCTCTCTGCAGTTTCTTCATGGGAGAGTTAGAGAAGTGTCTGGAAGACCCTGACCGACTTGGGCCGCTGTTCGTCAAACATGTGAGTGACTGACTGTTGCTGTGTGAGTGTGTATATACAGTGCAATCGGAAAGTATTCAGACCCCTTGACTTTTGCCACATTGTTACGTTACATCAAATAAAACATTTTCTCATCAATCTACACACAATACCCCATAATGACAAAGCGAAATGTTTTTTTGAGATTTTTGCAAATGTATTAAAAATAAAAATAGACTAAAATGCATTATTTACACAAGTATTCAGACCCTTTGCTATGAGACTCGACATTGAGCTCAGGTGCATCCTGTTTCCATTGAGCATCCTTGAGATGTTTCTACAACTTGATTGGAGTCCACCTGTGGTAAATTCAATTGATTGGACATGATTTGGAAAAACACACACTTGTCTATATAAGATCCCACAGTTAACAGAGCATGTCAGAGCAGAAACCAAGCAATGAGGTCAAAGGAATTGTCTGTAGAGCTCCGAGACAGGATTGTGTTGAGGCACAGATCTGGGGAAGTGTACCAAAAAATGTCTGCAGCATTGAAGGTCCCCAAGAATATAGTGGCTTCCATCATTCTTAAATGGAAGAATTTTGGAACCACCAAGACTCTTCCTAGAGCTGGCCGCCCGGCCAAACTGACCATCTCGGGGAGAAGGGCCTTGGTCAGGTAGGTGACCAAGAACCCAATGGCCACTCTGACAGGGCTCCAGAGTTCCTCTTTGGAGATGGGAGAACCTTCCAGAAGGACAATCATCTCTGCAGCACTCTACCAATCAGGCCTTTATGGTAGAGTGACCAGACGGAAGCCACTCTTCAGTAAAGGCACATGACAGCCCGCTTGGAGTTTGCCAAAAGGCACCTAAAGACTCTCAGACCATGAGAAACAAGACTCTCTGGTCTGATGAAACCAATATGGAACTCTTTGGGCTGAATGCCAAGAGTCACGTCTGGAGGAAACTTGTCACCATCTTTACTGTGAAGCATGGCGGTGGCAGCACAGAGCCAGGACTTGAACACTATCAAACATCTCTCTAGAGGCCTGAAAATAGCTGTGCAGCGACGCTCCCCATCCAACCTAACAAAGCTTGAGAGGATCTGCAGAGAAGAATGGGAGAAACTCCCTAAATACAGGTGTGCCAAGCTTGTAGTGTCAAACCCAAGAAGACTGTAATCGCAAATCTCAAAGGTGCTTCAACAAAGTACTGAGGAAAGGGTCTGAATACTTATGTCATATATCTGGGCGGGGGGGGGGGGGGTGTAAAAAAATCTAAAAACCTGTTTTTTCTTTGTCATTATGGGGTATTGTGTGTAGATTGATGAGGGAAACTTGTAATCCATTTTAGAACAAGGCTTTAATGTAGCAATGTGGAAAAAGTCAAGGGGTCTGAATCGAGTATATCTACTGTACCCTAACCCTTATGTGTTCTGTCTCCAGGAGCGGAGGCTCCACATGTACGTAGTGTACTGTCAGAACAAGCCTAAGTCAGAGCTCATCGTATCAGAGTACATCGACACCTACTTCGAAGACCTGAAACAACGTCTCGGTCACCGTCTCCAGATCACTGACCTCCTCATCAAACCCGTCCAGAGAATCATGAAGTACCAACTACTGCTCAAGGTAGGGTGTGGGTGGGGGTGTGGGTTGGGGTGAGTCTCTGTGTGTTCTCATCATTGTCTTGTGATCCTGTGTAGGACAGAAATAATCACTGTACAAATCATGTTCTAAATTGTCCAGCAGGGGGTGCAAAACATTCATTTTCTTAGCTGTACCAGGGGGCCAATATCAAATCAGTTTGCTACCTTACTCTAACATGTTGTCTTATCATTGGGTAATCATTATGTTTCGCACAAGTCACAGTTTTGTAATATCCAATTAACTTTGTCTCGTTTTGTTTGTAGGACTTCCTCAAATTCTCTAAAAAGGCAGGGTTGGATTCAGTTGAGTTGGAGGTGAGGAAGAGAGGAACGGACTTTTCTCTAATGTTTTCATTTAAAAAATCTATATAGATATCTATATTAGATTAGATATCTATATTATATCTATATCTATATTAGACTATATTGTATTTCCTTAACTGTGTTTGTTTTGACCCATTCAATGTGTGTGTTCCCTTCAGAAAGGAGTGGAGATCATGTGCATCGTACCAAAGAGATGCAACGATATGATGAACGTGGGGCGGCTCCAAGGATTTGACGTAAGGCAACCCTGACAGAAAATAGATATTTACATTTAAAAACAGATCAGTTGATTGTCAGATCAATTGACTGAATGAATTGATCAACTCGTCTGATTTTCCTTCCTCCTTCCTGGATCTGCCCTCTTACCTCTTCCTTTATTCGTCTCTTTCAACATTTTTCCCCTCACTCTTTCTCCATTTTTTATTTTTATTTCACCTTTATTTAACCAGGTAGGCAAGTTGAGAACAAGTTCCCATTTACAATTGCGACCTGGCCAGGATAAAGCAAAGCAGTTCGACGCATACAACGACACAGAGTTACACATGGAGTAAAACAAACATACAGTCAATAATACAGTATAAACAAGTCTATATACGATGTGAGCAAATGAGGTGAGATAAGGGAGGTAAAGGCAAAAAAGGCCATGATGGCAAAGTAAATTACAATTGTCACGCCCTGGTCGAAATATATTATATTTATCTTCATTTATTTGGTCAGGCCAGGGTGTGACATGGGTTATTGTGGTGTGTTTTTGTCTTGGGGTTTTTGTGGGGCGTATAGTATAGTCTATGGCTGCCTGAGGCGGTTCTCAATCAGAGTCAGGTGATTATCGTTGTCTCTGATTGGGAACCATATTTAGGCAGCCATATTCTTTAAGTGTTTTGGTGGGTGTTTGTTCCTGTCTCTGTGTCTTCACCAGATAGGACTGTTTAGGTTTTCACGTTCTGTTTGTTGTTTTTGTATTGTTCGTGTTTTTTCGTTCTTCAATAAATATGTCTCAAGTACCATGCTGCATTTTGGTCCGCTCCTCCTTCAACAGAAGAAAGCCGTTACAGAATCACCCACCACAACAGGACCAAGCGGCGTGGTAACAGGCAGGTGCAGCAAAGAGAGGAATGGACATGGGAGGACGAATTGTTCGGAGAAGGACCCTGGGATCAGCCTGGAGAATATCGCCGCCCCAAAGAAGAACTGGAGGCGGTGAGAGCTGAGAGGCGCTGGTATGAGGAGGCAGCGCGGCGACACGGATGGAAGCCCAAGAGTCAGCCCCAAAAAATTATTGGGGGGGGGCTCAGGGAGAGTCTGGCAGAGTCAGGAGTCAGACATGAGCCCACTCTCCCTGTTTATCGCGAGGAGCCAATGAGGAGACCAGAACCAGAGCCGGTGTTGGAGGTGAGCGAAGCAGAGACTGTGAAGGAGTTAATGGGGAAATTGGAGGAGAGAGAAATGAGGGAGTTGCTGTGTTGGTGCTTTTTGCATGGAATTCGCCCGACGGAACGTGTCAGGGATTTGATGGCACCTGGGTCAGCGCTCCATACTCGTCCTGAGGTGCGTGTTAGTCGGCTGGTGAAGTTGGTGCCAGCCTCACGCACCAGGCCTCCTGTACACATCCCTAGCCTTGCACGTCCTGTGCCAACACTGCTCTCAAGATCTCCAGTACGCCTTCACAGTCTAGCCCATCCTGTGCCACCTCCACACACCAGGCCTCCGGTGGCAGCTCCCTGCACCAGGCTTCCTATGCGTGTCCTCGGCCCAGTACCACCAGTGCCAGCACCACGCATCAGGCCTACAGTGCACCTCGCCTCTCCAGCGCTACCAGAGCCTTCCTCCTCTCCTGCGCTGCCGGAGCCTCCCGCCTGTTCAGCGCTGTCGGAGCCTTTCTCCTCTCCTGCGCTGCCGGAGCCTCCCGCCTGTTCAGCGCTGTCGGAGCCTTTCTCCTCTCCTGCGCTGCCGGAGCCTCCCGCCTGTTCAGCGCTGTCGGAGCCTTTCACCTCTCCTGCGCTGCTGGAGTCTCCCGCCTGTTTAGCGCAGCCAGAGCTTTCCTCCTCTACAGCGCTGCTGGAGTCTCCCACCTGTTTAGCGCAGCCAGAGCCTTCCTCCTCTACAGCGCTGCTGGAGTCTCCTGCCTGTTTAGCGCAGCCCGAGCTGTCAGTCTGCATGTAGCAGCCAGATATGTCAGTCTGCATGTAGCAGCCAGAGCTGTCAGTCTGCATGGAGCAGCCAGAGCTGTCAGTCTACATGGAGCAGCCAGAGCTGTCAGTCTACATGGAGCAGCCAGAGCTGTCAGTCTACATGGAGCAGCCAGGGATGTCAGTCTTCATGGAACAGCCAGAGCTGTCAGTCTGCATGGAGCAGCCGGAGATCCAGTCTGCATGGAGCTGTCAGTCTGCAAGGAGCTGCCAGTCTACAAGGAGCTGTCAGTCTGCAAGGAGCTGTCAGTCTGCAAGGAGCTGTCAGTCTGCAAGGAGCTGTCAGTCTGCATGGAGCTGCCAGTCTGCATGGACCAGCCAGAGCTGTCTGTCTGCAAGAAGCCGCCAGAGCTGTCAGTCTACATGTAGCAGCCAGAGCCGCCAGTCAGCATTGAGCAGCCAGAGCTGTCAGTCTGCATGGAGCAGCCGGAGATGCCAGTCTGCATGGAGCTGTCAGTCTGCATGGAGCTGTCAGTCTGCAAGGAGCTGTCAGTCTGCAAGGAGCTGTCAGTCTGCATGGAGCTGCCAGTCTGCATGGAGCTGTCAGTCTGCAAGGAGCTGCCAGTCTGCAAGGAGCTGCCAGTCTGCATGGAGCTTCCAGTCTGCATGGAGCAGCCAGAGTTGTCAGTCTACATGGAGCAGCCAGATCCGTCAGTCAGCCAGACTCTTCCAGATCCGCCAGTCAGCCAGACTCTTCCAGATCCGCCAGTCAGCCAGACTCTTCCAGATCCGCCAGTCAGCCAGACTCTTCCAGATCCGTCAGTCAGCCAGACTCTTCCAGAACCGCCAGCCAGCCAGGATCTGCCGGATCCAACTACCTGGCTGAGCTTCCTCTCAGTGCTGGGCTTCCTCTCAGTCCCGAGCTGCCTCTATCCCGAGCTGCCCCTCTGTCCCGAGCTGCCCCTCTGTCCCGAGCTGCCCCTCTGTCCCGAGCTGCCCCTCTGTCCCGAGCTGCCCCTCTGTCCCAAGCCGCCCCTCAGTCCCGAGCCGCCCCTCAGTTCCGAGCTACCCCTCAGTCCAGTGGAGTTCTGGGTGAGGACTACTAGGCCATGGTCGGCGGCGAAAGTGGACTATCCTAGGACGCGAGGAAGGGGGACTAAGACATTAATAGAGTGGGGTCCCGCGCCGGAGCCAGAGCCGCCACCATGGACAGACGCCCACCCGGACCCTCCCTATTGTTTTGATGTGCTTCCGGGAGTCCGCACCTTAGGGGGGGGGGTTCTGTCACGCCCTGGTCGAAATATATTATATTTATCTTCATTTATTTGGTCAGGCCAGGGTGTGACATGGGTTATTGTGGTGTGTTTTTGTCTTGGGGTTTTTGTGGGGCGTATAGTATAGTCTATGGCTGCCTGAGGTGGTTCTCAATCAGTCAGGTGATTATCGTTGTCTCTGATTGGGAACCATATTTAGGCAGCCATATTCTTTGAGTGTTTTGGTGGGTGTTTGTTCCTGTCTCTGTGTCTTCACCAGATAGGACTGTTTAGGTTTTCACGTTCTGTTTGTTGTTTTTGTATTGTTCGTGTTTTTTCGTTCTTCAATAAATATGTCTCAAGTACCACGCTGCATTTTGGTCCACTCCTCCTTCAACAGAAGAAAGCCGTTACAACAATATAGCAAGTAAAACACTGGAATGGTAGATTTGCAATGGAAGAATGTGCAAAGTAGAAATAAAAATAATGGGGTGCAAAGGAGCAAAATTAATTAATTAATTAAATACAGTAGGGAAAGAGGTAGTTGTTTGGGCTAAAATATAGGTGGGCTATGTACAGGTGCAGTAATCTGTGAGCTGCTCTGACAGTTGGTGCTTAAAGCTAGTGAGGGAGATAAGTGTTTCCAGTTTCAGATTTTTGTAGTTCGTTCCAGTCATTGGCAGCAGACAACTGGAATGATCTTCTTTCTTTTCTTCCCTCCCCCTTTAGGGTAAGATTGTGGCCCAAGGTCGTCTGCTGCTTCAGGATACCTTCATGGTATCAGACCCCGAGGAGGGAGTAGGAAGGATGAGGGAGAGAAGGGTCTTCCTCTTCGAACAGGTCGTCATCTTCAGTGAACCACTAGACAAGAAGAGAGGTTTCTCCATGCCTGGCTTCCTATATAAGAAGAGCATCAAGGTATCGTCTCTACATCGTATGATGGAAATGTGTATAAACTTCCTAAACACCAAGACAACTCAAAATGAATTTTGAATGCATCAAAAGACAATGTAAGTTTGGAAGCTCTGTATTCATTCATTCAGTAAATATTTTAATAAAGGTGAAACTTTCTCTCCCCCTCCCTCCAGGTCAGTTGTCTCGGGTTGGAGGACAGTGTGGACGGTGACCCCTGTAAGTTTGTGTTGACGTCTCGGGTGACCAATAGCAGCATAGAATCCTTTGTCCTCCACTCCTCCCACCTGGGTGTCCGGCAGGTCTGGACCCTTCAGATCAGCCAGATACTGGAGAGCCAACGCAACTTCCTCAATGGTACACACACACTTTTAGCTGAGCTTTTTCAACAGTGGATTTTGGAATGTTGTGATGTTACCAAAATAAGGTTCATATATTTTTTTTAATCTCTCTCCCTCACTTTCTCACTCTCTCTCTCCAGCTCTGACCTCCCCTACAGAGTACCAGAGGAACCATGTAGGGGCTAGCGACGGACCATGTCTACCCAGCGGCGGAGCTCCATCAGTGGGGAGCGTCATGCCCAGTTTGGCCCCTGTTGGAGCTCTACAGGGTGTGCATCTATCTGGGCCGCTCGGTGGAAGTGGGCCCCTCGCTGTTGGTAGTCCCCTTGTTGGAGGTGCTCCCCAGGGTGGAGCTGGCTCATCCAGGAGGCCCTCCAGGATCCCCCAGCCCTCCCGCCTGCCCCAGCCCTTACGACACCCACACAACCCTGGGGCCACAGACTCAGATGGCCCCAACAAGATGTCAGGTAGGCTGAGGCTCTCCCAGTATTACAGAGGGAGTGTGTGTGCCTGTGTGTGTGTGTTGAAATTCCTTGGTTAAGACATTTCCCTCCCTCTACTCAGTGTTGCTCACTTCTGATTCAGGTTCCTCCCCTCGTCTCCCCCTCCTCCCTCGCTCCCTCCCTCTGTCCCAGTGGACCTGGCTCCAGCAGGGAGGGTGAGGGAGACCAGGGAGGCCCAACATGGGGTGAGGGTCCAGGGGGGAAGCCCCCAGGGCAAGCGCCCCATCTTGGCCTCAAACGACCAGCCCCATTCTGTCTCCCCTATCCCCCGGGCCAGTGTGGCCCCCCTCCCTGTACCTGTGGCTCTCTCCACCCCCACCAAGCCTCGGCCGGGCACCATCTCCCCCATGGCCTCCCCCATGGCCACCCCAGCCTTCGGGAAGGACGCGCTCCCCCCTCCCCCCCCCAGCCCTGGCCTGAAGTCTGGCTCTGGTTCCTTCTGGAGCTCCATGCCTGGTTCTCCAGCTAGCCGGCCTGGCTCCTTCACCTTCCCAGGGGAGGCAGTGGATACCCTGGGGAGGCAGAACCAAAACACGGGCCAGATCTCATCTCAGTCAGGGACCGGGTCCCACAGGAACTCCACCCACAGCAAGGAGGCGGACCGCATGAGTACGTGCTCATCGACCAGTGAGCAGTCCATCCAGTCCACCCAGAGCAATGGGGTAAGAGATGTACCCGCTGCCCAGGCTTCAGGGCGGCCTAGTTCTGCTAATGCTCCTGGTTGACTAACCCAACACCCACGGGAGACGTGTCCTGTCCTGTCTTGTGACCTGCTGCATCCCACTGGAGCTGGCTCTGCTACAACATGTTTTACTACTATTTTACAACTAGTAGTACTTCACTACTACAACTACTACTAATTGTTGTACTCCTGCGCACTTCTTGTATGTCTCCAAATAATCGACAAGCCTATTAGACTATTCTTCAACGCACAGCACTAACCAAGTAGTACTCTACTGCTACTACACTATTAGTAGTACTTTACTACTACTATTATACTATTAGTAGTACTCTACCGCTACTATTAGTGGTACTACTACTACTACTACTACTACAACACTATTAGTAGTACTCTACCGCTACTCCTACTACACTATTAGTAGTACTTTACTACTACTACTACTACTACAATATTAGTAGTACTTTACTACTACTACTACTACTACTACTACTACTACACTATTAGTAGTACTTTACCACTACTACTACTACTACACTATTAGTAGTACTCTACCGCTACTACTACTACTACACTATTAGTAGTACTCTACCGCTACTACTACTACAACACTATTAGTAGTACTTTACTACTACTACTACACTTAGTAGTACTTTACTACTACTAATACACTATTAGTAGTACTCTACTACTAATACTACTACTACTATACTATTAGTAGTACTTTACTACTACTACTACTACTACTACCACACTATTAGTAGTACTTTACTACTACTACTACAACACTATTAGTAGTACTCTACTACTACTCCTGCTACTACTACACTATTACTAGTACTCTACTACTACTACACTATTAGTAGTACTCTACTACTAATACTACTACTACTATACTATTAGTAGTACTCTAATACTACTACTACCCTGCTAATAGTTGACTCTACTACTACTAGTCTGCTACTAGTAGTACTCTACTACTACTACTCTGCTACTAGTAGAACACTACCACTACGAACCGCATGTATGCCTAACAACTCTACTTAATTATCCTGAAGACTTTCTACAATTTGTTTTTGCTAACACGGCTTTTATAAGGCTTCAAGCTTTAACAACGACTCTCATTTCTGCTATTTTTAACTCTTGACAAAGCTTCTGTCAGCTTGATTACTTCTCTCTAACTCTTCTCATCGGAGCGAAAGAGCAAAGACGACTGAAACTGAAAGTCATCCGTCCTTTAACACCTGAGTGTGTACCTCTCTTCCTCTTCACTCTACCTGATTAACTTGTTCTCTGAAGAATGTGGTGCCAATCCCTTTTCTGACTCTCTTTCTTTGTCTCTCATGGAGGTGTATGAACCTTTCTGGAAGCAGTGTGTGAAACTAGAAAATGGATGGTTAACAACAACACTCACATGACTGAACGATTGTAGAAAGTGCTTTAATCAAATAGTACTTCTCTCTTTCCTCTACCTAAACAGCGGAGTGTGTGAGGTGTGTTTGTGTGTGGGCAATGCCATGGTAAGAGTGATGCTGAGATTTTTCCCTTTAAAATGTATGTCAAACAAAAAACAATGATTGCAAAGCTAAACAAACCATACAACTCTATGCAAGAGGACTACTTTTAACTATTTCCAAGGACATTTTTACAAAACACATTAACTTGAAGAACAGTGCAGATGCAACGGCTTTTCTCTCATTTTTCAGCATCACTCTGTTACCATGGATTTTCCCGTGTGTTGTTTGGGATGTCATGATCAAATCAGTGTGTTTGTCCTGTTACTAATGAGGTGCATGGAATCATGGAGGACTGACTTGTGTGTAGGAGGGATGTTCTTGCAAGTTATTCAATATACTTAAAAACCATCCATAATTCCCCCCTCTCCACAGAGTGAAAGCAGCAGCAGCAGTAGTATGTCGACCATGTTGGTGACCCAGGACTACGTGGCCCTGAAGGAGGATGAGATCAGTGTGTCCCAGGGAGAGGTGGTTCAGATCTTGGCCTCTAACCAACAGAACATGTTCCTGGTGTTCCGGGCCGCTACCGAACAGGGCCCTGCTGCCGAGGGCTGGATCCCCGGTTTCGTTCTTGGACACACCTCCGCCATCATCCCCGACTGCCCAGACGGAACCATCAAGTAAGAGACTATGGCAAATGTACAGTATACGGGGAAAGATTTTAGTGTGACACCACAAGATATTGTTAGCCTAAAACTAGGGATTGTTTGATATAATGAGATATGTAATTGATTAGTGTTATATCATACTGTATGTCATATACCTTTCAACAGACCCTATTTGTGTAAACAGGAAGTCCTCATCCTGGCACACCACCCTGCGCATCCGCAAGAAGTCTGAGAGGAAAGAGGAGGGAAAGAAAGAGGGCAAGCTGGAAAACGGTTACAGGAAGTCTAGAGATGGGCTATCCAATAAGGTTTCTGTAAAGGTAAGTTATTATCAATCCTTTTGTCCAATCATTATTGACCACGAGCCCCTACCCGTAATGCCTAGATGCATGTGTGGAAGTGAGAGGGTCGGCTAGGCTAAGTGGAATTTCACCATATTGCTTACACCTATCAGAGAGCTAAGTGGTGCCAATGTTACTGCATTGCTAGTAAACAACCAATGGGAACCAGCAATGCCCCCTCCCCCTCCAATCATTTCAGATCTACGCAAAGTGTTCTTCTTTGACATCTGACATCCTGTTTTCTGTCTTGTTTTTTCAGCTTCTAAACCCCAACTACATCTATGATGGTACGTCCTCTATTGTCTGTTAATGTCTAGTCTCAATACAGCAGAATGGATATACAGATATTCAGCAGTGTATTGACTGTGTCCAAGACACTTAGGAACAATAAAGTTAATTGTACTGTACCAAATAATAATCAAAGAACGAGGAAAAATCACCACTAACAATCTACAGATGCTGAGCAGAAAATGATGTAAATACATGATATGCTCTCACTATGACACATTCCCTAGCCCTCTCAGCTGCTCAGTGATGATGTCATTTGACCCTTTAGTCTCACCGGAGTTCCTGGTCCCCCTGGGTGAGGTGACGTGTGACAACGGGGAGAGTGTGACTCTGAGGTGTAAGGTGTGTGGCCGACCCAAAGCTACTGTCACCTGGAGGGGACCTGACCAGACCATCCTGAACAACAACGGACACCACAGTATCGCCTACAGGTGGAGAGAGAGGGGGAGAGAGACACATACACAGAGGCACATACACAGGGGAACACGTACTGTACATACACTCGGCTACAGGTACACACACACACACACACAGGGGAACAGATACTGTACATAAACTTGGCTACATGTACACACACAGTGGAACACGTGCATGCACACACACGGCATTGGTAACAGATGCAGAGAGGGAGAGAGAGACACATACACACAAAACACACATATACACACACAGCATCGGCTACAGGTACACACACACACACCTGTGTGATAGTGAAACCGTAAGCTCTATTCATTTGTCCCTTCTTGTTGTGGGTTAAATTCCCGGGATCACATTCACACTGTACTGGAAGTCACTTTGGATAAAATGGCCCCTAAGTAGCATACGGTGCCTACAGAACGTTTTCATACCCCTTGACTTATTCCACATTTGTTACAGCCTGAATTCAAAATGGATTAAATATATTTTGGTTCTCACCCATTTACACACAATACCCCATAATGACACATTATCCCATACAGTGAAAACATGTTTTTAGAAATGTTTGCAAATTTACATAAGTATTCACATCCCCTAAACCAACACTTTGTAGAAGCACCTTTAGGCAGCGATTACAGCTGTCTTTCTGGGTAAGTCTTTCAGTGCTTTGCACACCAGGGGCCTCATTTATCAACCGCACATAGACACAAATCTGTGCATACAGTATACGATGCATGGGATCATTTCAACGCAAAGTGTGAGGTTTATCAATATGACCGTTTACTTGAGAGTGTGCATACATTCGTAGGCACAGTACCAAGTGGTGGAATAAGGAAAATATGTTGAAATGATGAGTAATAATTCAATCATTTTTCAACGTAATTATATTTCTAACAGATCTTGCTCTATATAATTTAACCACATCAGTGCATTTGTTATAATAATAATCCATATAAAGTCCAGTAATTAGTTCAATTAGAGGCGCTTGTTAATGTCTAGGAGGTGATTGTTTTCACTGCTGTAGTGTCGGGTCAAAATGATCCAATAACAGCGGGAGGGTTAATGTGAAACCATTGTTGAAATACTATAAAAGACTGAGATAATGTTAAATCAAATGAGAAATGTCTGATCTTACTCTGTTAGAAGATTTGAAGAATCTTTTTTGTTGTTGCAGAGAGTACAGATTGGCTCATCAGATATCATTTCATAAAACCAATCGTGTAGGATTTTTGAAATATTTAAGACCTACTTTAGAAAGGGAAACATGCCATTCCAGTGCACATCAAAGTGCATCCATCCCCTGGTGTTTGGCAATGGGCACTTTTCAGCGGGAGCTTGCCGATCGGCAGCTCGCATCCCTCGATGAGCCGTTTGGGAGTCAATCATCAGCTAAGTGAAGTGTAACATACACTTTCCATACACCATCGCACAACAGATTGAAATCAAGAGGGGTTTCTTTGCCATCAATAGGTTCACAAATAACAACAGATCAATAGATGGCACCCACATCGCCATAAAAGCACCATCCCAAAACGAGTTCAACTATGTGAACAGAGAAGGCTTCCACTCTTAATGTTCAGGTGAAAAAAATGCTTCTGAATGTGGTGGCCAGGTGGAACGCACGACTCGCTCATTCTGCAGAACAGCAATGTTGGCCTCTACGCTGTTGAGGATGGATGGCTTACTGGTGAGTAGTGCCTACTCATTTGAAGTAAGTTTTCCGTTGCTAAAGCAACTTGAATGGTCGTAATGGTCCTCTCGTTGTCGATACGGTTTTATTTTTACTGGTCAAACCACAACTGAGCCAAATATAACCTTTTGGTTGTACTCAATCTCTGACACATGGTTAATTAGGATAGGAGCATTTCGAAATGCAAATAGCCAAGGTCGTGAGAACACCAGGGTGAGAACACCACCGTCATAGGATGCCAACAAGTCACTTCAGCAAATTTCTGCCCTGCTAGAGCTGTCCCGGTCTACTGTAAGTGCTGTTATTGTGAAGTGGAAATGTCTAGGAGCCACAACGGCTCAGCCATGAAGTGGTAGGCCACACAAGCACAAAGAACGAGACTGCCGAGGGCAGAAGCGTGTGGTCCGTAAAAATAGTCTGTCCTTGGTTGCAACACTCACTACCGAGTTCCAAACTGCCTCTGGAAGCAACGTCGGCACAATAACAGTTCGTTGGGAGCTTAATGAAATGGGTTTCCATGGCTGAGCAGCCGCACACAAGCCTCAGATCACCATGCGCAATACCAAGCGTCGGCTGGAGTGGTGTAAAGCTCAGCGCCATTGGACTCTGGAGCAGTGGAAATGCGTTCTCTGTAGTGATGAATCACGCTTCACCATCATCTGGCAGTCCGTCAGACTAACCTGGATTTGGCAGATGCCAGGAGAACGCTACCTGCCCCAATGCATAGTGCCAACTGTAAAGTTTGGTGGAGGAAGAATAATGGTCTGAGGCTGTTTTTCATGGTTCCGGCTAGGCCGGAAGCATACAATGACATTCTAGACGATTCTGTGCTTCCAACTTTGTGTGAACAGTTTGGAGAAGGCCCTTTCCTGTTTCAGCATGACAATGCCCCTGTGCATAAAGCGAGGTCCATACAGAAATTATTCATTGAGATTGGTTTGTTTGGAAGAATTTGACTGGCCTGCACATCTAGGGGAAAGCATTCCCAGAAGAATGGAGGCTGTTATAGCGGGGGGAACCAACTCCATGTTCGACGAGCATGTATCCACATACTTTTGGCCATGAAGTGTATTTTCGAATAGTTTCTACACAATATTGATATTGACCTTACAGATAATTGTATGCATGGGGTTAAGAGAAGAGGTAGTGATTCAAAAATCATGTTAAACTGGTCCTGTGTGGCTCAGTCGGTAGAGCATGGCGCTTGGAACGCCAAGCGTCGTGGGTTCGATTCTCGCTGGGACCACCCATATGTAAAAGTAGTGGCCCCAGCCGACTTGTAAGTCGCTTTGGACAAAAGCGTCTGCTAAATGGGATATATATATATATAAACTGTAACCGGATTCTTCCTGGGAAGGAGAGGCGGGACCAAAATGCAGTGTTGGTTATAATTCATGGTTCTTTAATAATGAAACTATACATGAATAAACTACAAAACAAGAAACGTGAAAAAACAAACACCCACAATTTCTGGGGCTGACTCTCGGGCTTCCATCCACGCCGCCGTGCTTGCTTCTCCAACTCCATTCTCCTATAACCCTCCTCGCACTGCTCCAGCGAATCCCAGGCGGGCTCCGGCACCCTCCCTGGGTCGACCGCCCACCTGTCTATCTCTTCCCAAGTCGTAAAATCCAGACATCGCTGCCTCTCCTGCTGTCGCTGCTTTTCACCACGCCGCTTGGTCCTGTTGAGGTGGGTGGTTCTGTAACGGGACTCTTCCTGGGAAGGAGAGGCGGACCAAAATGCAGTGTGGTTATAATTCATGGTTCTTTAATAATGAAACTATACATGAATAAACTACAAAACAAGAAACGTGTGGGGGGGGGGGGGGGGGAACAGTCCCGTGTGGTACAGTCCCGTGTGGTACAAACACTGACACAGGAGACAAACACCCACAAAACCCAACACAAAACAGGCTACCTAAATATGGTTCCCAATCAGAGACAATGACTAACACCTGCCTCTGATTGAGAACCTAATCAGGCCAAACATAGAAATAGACAAACTAGACACACAACATAGAATGCCCACTCAGATCACACCCTGACCAAACAAAACATAGAAACATACAAAGCAAACTATGGTCAGGGTGTGACATAAACACTATTATTGCACACAGAGTGAGTCCATGCAATGTATTATGTGACTTATTTAGTAAATGTTTTAATCCTGAACTTATTTAGGTTTGCCATAACAAAGGGGTTGAGTACTTATTGACTCAAGACATTTCAGCTTTTGATTTTTTATTACTTTGTAAAAAGTTCTAAAAACATAATTCTACTTTGACATTATGCGTTATTACGGGATAGTGACACAACCTCAATTTAAATTCAGGCTGTAACACAACAAAATATGGAAAAGGTCTAGGGGTGTGACTACTTTCTGAAGGTGTTGTATTATCATATTCAAATAAATGTGTAATGTGACAGTGAAACAGTAAGGTTATTGGCTGTTAAAATGAATACGTGTGTGTGTGTGACAGTGAGACTGGTGAGGCGACCCTGAGGATAGTAGGCGTGTCTTCGGAGGACGACGGTGTTTACACCTGCGTTGCCGCTAACGACCTGGGCTCTGTGACAACATCAGCCAGCCTCCGAGTGCTAGGTGAGACACCATACAAACACACACACATTTGCACAAACATATTCCCACAGTACTCTAGTGTAATCCCACACTCGCATGCTTCTGTTTAATTTTCACACAAACTCCTCTCCCTCTTTCCCTGTATTTGACTATTCCCCCTTTCTGTGTAGTTGTGTCCAGTGATGGGGTCAGGGTGAGCTGGAAGGACAACTTTGAGTCCCACTACACTGAGGTGGCAGAGCTGGGCAGGTACATTACACATCTCTCCTCCTGTCACTCCTAGCTGTGTGTGTGTGTGTGTGTGTGTGTGTGTGTGTGTGTGTGTGTGTGTGTGTGTGTGTGTGTGTGTGTGTGTGTGTGTGTGTGTGTGTGTGTGTGTGTGTGTGTGTGTGTGTGTGTGTGTGTGTGTGTGTGTGTGTGTGTGTCTGTTTACCCTACTGTACTTACTCTCTCCACAGAGGCCGGTTCTCTGTGGTCAAGCGTTGCGAACACAAGTCAACCAAATGCACGGTGGCGGTCAAGCTGGTTAATAAGAAGCTGATGAAAAGAGACCAGGTGACCCAGGAGCTCAGCCTGCTACAGCAACTACAACACACACACCTGGTCACACTGCTGGACACGTACGAGACCCCCAGCAGCTACGCACTGGTCATGGAGATGTGAGTTACACACACAGTAACATTTAACATTCTCACAAATCTGCTGCCATCTAAACCTGGACCCGTGTGTGTGCCTCGATCTCTCTGCAGGGTTGATCAGGGTCGTCTCCTAGACTACATTGTGAGCTGGGGGAATCTGACTGAGGAGAAAGTGGCCGGCTACCTACGGAACATCCTAGAAGCTTTACATTACCTACACAACTGTAGGATAGCCCATCTGGACTTAAAGGTACTGTTGTCGTCCTCGTCTTCCTCTCTCTGACTTCTATAGCTCCTATTTATTCTCTCTCCCCTCTCTTTTCTCTCACTCTTTCCCTTCTCTCTTTTCTCTCACTCTCTTTCCCTTTCTCTCTTTTCTCTCACTCTCTTTCCCTTTCTCTCTTTTCTCTCACTCTCTTTCCCCTTCTCTCTTTTCTCTCACTCTTTCCCCTTCTCTCTTTTCTCTCACTCTCTTTCCCCTTCTCTCTTTTCTCTCACTCTTTCCCCTTCTCTCTTTTCTCTCACTCTTTCCCTTTCTCTCTTTTCTCTCACTCTTTCCCCTTCTCTCTTTTCTCTCTCTCGTTCCCCTTCTCTCTTTTCTCTCTCTCGTTCCCCTTCTCTCTTTTCTCTCTCTCGTTCCCCTTCTCTCTTTTCTCTCACTCTCTTTCCCCTTCTCTCTTTTCTCTCACTCTTTCCCCTTCTCTCTTTTCTCTCACTCTCTTTTCTCTCACTCTTTCCCTTTCTCTCTTTTCTCTCACTCTTTCCCTTTCTCTCTTTTCTCTCACTCTCTTTCCCCTTCTCTCTTTTCTCTCACTCTCTTTCCCCTTCTCTCTTTTCTCTCACTCTCTTTCCCCTTCTCTCTTTTCTCTCACTCTTTCCCTTCCTCTCTTTTCTCTCTCTCGTTCCCCTTCTCTCTTTTCTCTCACTCTCTTTCCCCTTCTCTCTTTTCTCTCACTCTCTTTCCCCTTCTCTCTTTTCTCTCACTCTCTTTCCCCTTCTCTCTTTTCTCTCACTCTCTTTTCTCTCACTCTTTCCCTTTCTCTCTTTTCTCTCACTCTTTCCCTTTCTCTCTTTTCTCTCACTCTTTCCCTTTCTCTCTTTTCTCTCACTCTTTCCCCTTCTCTCTTTTCTCTCACTCTTTCCCCTTCTCTCTTTTCTCTCACTCTCTTTCCCCTTCTCTCTTTTCTCTCACTCTCTTTCCCCTTCTCTCTTTTTTCTCACTCTCTTTCCCCTTCTCTCTTTTTTCTCACTCTCTTTCCCCTTCTCTCTTTTCTCTCACTCTTTCCCTTTCTCTCTTTTCTCTCTCTCGTTCCCCTTCTCTCTTTTCTCTCACTCTCTTTCCCCTTCTCTCTTTTCTCTCACTCTCTTTCCCCTTCTCTCTTTTCTCTCACTCTTTCCCTTTCTCTCTTTTCTCTCTCTCGTTCCCCTTCTCTCTTTTCTCTCACTCTCTTTCCCCTTCTCTCTTTTCTCTCACTCTCTTTCCCCTTCTCTCTTTTCTCTCACTCTCTTTTCTCTCACTCTTTCCCTTTCTCTCTTTTCTCTCACTCTTTCCCTTTCTCTCTTTTCTCTCACTCTTTCCCTTTCTCTCTTTTCTCTCACTCTTTCCCCTTCTCTCTTTTCTCTCACTCTTTCCCCTTCTCTCTTTTCTCTCACTCTCTTTCCCTTTCTCTCTTTTCTCTCACTCTTTCCCCTTCTCTCTTTTCTCTCACTCTTTCCCCTTCTCTCTTTTCTCTCACTCTTTCCCTTTCTCTCTTTTCTCTCACTCTTTCCCTCTCTCTCTTTTTTATACCTACTATTTATACTCTGTCTCCTCCCCCATATCGCTCTCCACCTCCCTCCTTCTCCTTCCTCCTCTTTCTGCCTCTCTTCCTCCAGCCTGAGAACCTGTTGGTGTCCCACACCTCGTCCGGCCAGCCCGTGGTCAAACTGACCGACTTCGGGGACGCCATCCAGCTCAACAGTGCCCACTACGTCCACCCTCTCCTGGGCAGCCCCGAGTTCGCCTCCCCTGAGCTGGTCGTGGGGGAGCCCGCCGCCCTGACCTCTGACCTCTGGAGCCTTGGGGTTGTGACCTACGTCCTCCTGAGCGGGGCATCTCCCTTCCTGGACGAGAGCGTGGAGGAGACGTGTCTGAACATCTGCCGGCTAGACTTCAGCTTCCCCCACCACTACTTCCAGGGCGTCACCCAGGGGGCCCGGGAGTTCGTCTGCCTGCTGCTGAGGGCTGACCCTGCAAGGAGGCCTCCGGCAGGGCTGTGTCTGCAGGAGTCCTGGGTTCAGGGCCAGGCCGGGTTAGCAGACGGCCAGGGTAGGGTGGAGGGGGGGTGTCTGGACACATCTCGCCTGGTGCTGTTCATAGACAGAAGGAAGCACCAGACAGACACCAAGCCCATCGGAGGGGTACAGAGCTTCCTACAGAGCCGGTTACAGCCACGGGCCTGAGCGAGGGTTGGAGAGAGATGCCCCCTCCCACTCCCAACCACCCTAACCCTGGCTGGAAGGAGAGAACGTCCAGTTCAGAGGAGGCTGGTGGGAGGAGCTTTCGGAAGACGGGATCATTGTAATGCCTGGAATGGAATCAATTCAATGGTAATGAACACATCAAACACATGGAAATAACATGTTTGACTCTGTTTCATTGATTCCATTTCAGACATTACATGTCATTCTATGGCTCTTCCCACCAGCCTCCTCTGGTCCAGTCCCAAATAGGGTCCTAGCTTCCCACCCACTAGTTGCTTGTGTAGATCTTAGAGGATGGGATAGGTGAGAGTAATATTATTTCCACCTATCATATCAGAGAACAAGGTGAAGACGGTATAGATATAACCATATTGCTTAGACCTATCCAATCCTTTCAGATCTACATTAAGTGACTAGAAGCGTAGGGTCTAGAGATTGATTTGGGAGTCGACATCTCAAAGAAAATTAAATTAAATTCGCTGATCTCATTCTCTTTCAGATATGTGGTTTAAAATAAAACATCCTGTGGTCCTTCAACCAATCAAAACCTGATGCCTGTAGGCGTAGAGGTCCTTAGCCAATCACTTTTCCCCGAGAGAACACACATTGAGTTATCATCCAATCAAAACAAGGGTGACATAATGTCATCGCCAGTCTACTGCTGCTTGCTGGTTTACACTCAAAATTAACTTATTTTTCCTCTATCTTACTGAGGGTCAATCGATCAACAGAAAGCCTCTTGATCGATCTTTATCGTGTGGAGGATTTTATCCCTGAACAAACAAACTGAGCTTTCAGAGGAGATTTGCTAAGGAAGATGGTGTTAGTAGACATAGCAACTATCCCTTCCCTCTTGTTGCCAGAGATGGAGAAAGAGAGGTTTTGTTTTTGTGCTTTTACAATATATGACTCAAAAGACTGTTGGGACATCCCCTTTATTATAGAACCAATGTATAGAGAGAACATTGTCCACAACTTTTCAAAAATGTATTTGAAAAAAACCAAGAAGATTGAAGAAAATGCTCGGCAGTGGAAAGTCGCTACGCTCCTTTAGAGCCTGGAGAGGACTCATCCAATGACTGAGCTCCTCCACTTTATTGAGACAGTTTTATGTCCAATCAGAGGTTTTCGATTGCTGCGCTTACATACTTAATCTAAAAAACCATGACGACGACCATGTTGCAAGTAACTATAGAGATTCTGCTGACTGCTGCATTGTCTTCAAAACAGAAAATTATTTGTTTTTGCTTTTACTTAAACAAAAATTGTGTTGCGCAGATTTAAGATGTTTAAGCCTTACTTTGTAAATAGACTCTAACTGCCTTCTGTCCCTCCCGTTTCAAACTGGCCGCCTGCTTTTGAGGATGTTCTTGGAGGCGAGACTAAAAAATCCTGCAAATTAAATGTAGTGGATTGCCAATTGAGCGACCGAGCCTGAGTGGCAGCAGATATAGCCAATCAGATGGAATGTGAATGAGGAGGAGGAGGAAGACAGAATACTATAAACGCACTAACTGGATGTTATGTTTCCCCCATTCTTATCATGTGCATTGTTGCAGTTTTAACATTTTATGCAACTATTTATGAAGACATCTGTTGTACATGTAATAAATGGAGATAAAAACATGTACTTGTTACTGCAAGCTCCACTGATGGTAGTCCTCTTTATTTGACCTATAACCCTATTGGGGTGTTAACTTATCACCATAGAATTAGAATGAGTAGAACAGCCCTCCCAATTCAGTCAATGAAGCCATAATGGTTGGACTGGTGGCCATTTTGAATGTCTCCATAAGACATTATAGTTCTATGGTTATCACTTCCTAGGTAACCTAATCTTCTGGTGTCGCACTCTACATTACACTTATGGCTAAATCGATGTAGTTTATTTTTGATTTGTTTCTTTTCTACCAGTCTCTCAGAAGAGGCCCAGTGTCCAGTCCCTGCTGTTAGGGAAGTATATTGATTTATCTGTTAGGAACATGCAAAACTGGCTTATTTCTTTCTAGATGAGAGAGAGGGATGCTGTGGGAGAGGTGAAGGGAAAGAGAGAGAGGCCCATTGTCAGGTCACCTGTAGAGTTCCAAACAATGAATGTCCTTTAATTTATTTATTAATCCATTTTTGTGAAGTTGTACAAAGGTTGAAACATGAGAATGTGGATTGGATGTATTTTTTTCCTGTTTCTTTTTTTGTCCCATCTCATCCTATTTTATACATATGTATTATGATTTTAAATGGTTTTATTTCACATGATTTGTTTATTTACTTTTGCATGTATATTTCTTTGTACAGAGACCATGAGTGTTTGTGATATGTATGTCAATATTTTCATTATTTTTTTGCCATCAATTCTTTTGAAATTAAACATGGAACATACCCCCTTGTGCTGTCCTCACTAAAGTATTGCTACCATTGAGCGCTTTTTTAGTACAGTAGCATGTACTCTTAAACACTACATCTTCCAAGAACCAGGCCAGAGATATCTTTGGTAGATTTAATTAGAAGTGTAAAACTGTAACACAAAACAAGCACAGTATACAAATGGTAAGTAACATGCAGTGCATTCGGAAAGTATTCACACACTTTGACCTTTTCCACATTTTGTTACGTTACAGCCTTATTCTAAAATTGATTAAATCAAAATCAATCTACACTCAATACCCCATAATGACAAAGCAAAAACACGTTTTTAGAAATGTTTGCAAATGTATTAAAAATTAAAAACAGAAATACCTCATTTACGTAAGTATTCAGACCCTTTGCTATACGACTTGAAATTGAGTTCCGATGCATCCTGTTTCTACAACTTGATTGGAGTCCACCTGTGGTAAATGCAATTGATTGGACATCATTTGGAAAGGCACACACCTGTGTGTGCATGTCAGAGCAAAAACCAAGCCATGAGGTCAAAGGAATTGTGCATAGAACTCCGAGATAGTATTGTGTCGAGGCACAGATCTGGGGAAGTGTACCAAAACATTTCTGCAGCATTGAAGGTCTTGACACAGTGACCTCCATCATTCTAAAATAGAAGCTTGGAACCACCAAGACTCTTGCTAGAGCTGGCTGCCCGGCCAAACTGGACAATCAGGAGAGAAGGGCCTTGGTCAGCTGAGGTGACCAAGAAACCCAATGATCACACTGACAGAGTTCCTCTGTGGAGATGGAATAACCTTCCAGAAGGACAACCATCTCTTCAGCACTCCACCAATCAGGCCTTTATGGTAGAGTGGCCAGACGGAAGCAACCTAAATGACTCTCAAACCATAAGAAACAAGATTCTCTGGTCCGATAAACCATTATTGAACACTTTGGCCTGAATGCCAAGCGTCACATCTAGAGGAAACCTGGCAGCATTCCTAAGGTGAAACGTGGTGGCAGCAGCATGCTATTGGGATGTTTTTCAGGGGCAGGGACTGGGAGACTAGTCAGGATGGGGGGAAAGATGAACAGAAAAGTACAGAGAGATCCTTGATGAAAACCTGCTCCAGAGCGCTCAGGACCTCAGACATTGGGGCGAAGGTTAATCTTCCAACAGGACAACGACCCTAAGCACCCAGCCAAGACAAAGCAGAAGTGGCTTCGGGACAAGTCTCTGAATATCCTCGAGTGGCCCAGATAGAGCCCGGACTTGAACCCGATTGAACATCCCTGGAGAGACCTGAAAATAGCTGTGCAGTGACACTCACCATCCAACCTGACAGAGCTTGAGAGGATCTGCAGAGAAGAATGGGAGAAACTCCCCAAATACAGGTGTGCCAAGCTTGTTGCGTCATACCGAAGAAGACTTGAGGCTGTAATCGCTGCCAAAGGTGCTTCAACAAGTACTGAGTAAAGTGTCTGAATAATAATGTAAATGTTTTATTTCCGTTTTTTGTTATTAATACATTTGCAAAAAAATCTAAAAGACTATATTTGCTTTGTCATTATGGGGTTTTTGTATTTGTATTTATTATGGATATTTGTATTTATTCCTGGGGTCCAGCAAAATTAAGACAGTTATACATTTTTTAAGCATTAATACATTCAAAACATCTGACAACATATGTGCCCTCAGGCCTCTACTATACTACTCTACTCCATAAACAGTATAAACACAAAAACTACAGGTTGTGTGACATCAGCAGCATGGTGGTCCAAAATAGCATAACTAGTTATTAAAACACCCCGCCTGTTTAAAATGAATTTAGTATATGTCAATCTAGCAAACCAGGCAACTAAAATCAACTTTCTTAACCATGTTTGGTTAGTTTCTAGCTTGTTGGCTAGCTAGCTAATGTTTAAGTTAGCTGACAAACCAGTTCAAATAATGATCATATCATATAGCTGACAACGTCTTCACTTTAGTTCATTTGTCTTCATTATAACAGGAAAATAAAATCACAACAAAATCATTATTTACAAGTTAATGGTGAGCCAATGACAGAAAATAGCTGATGGTTGTGAGTGTGACTAAATAAAAGCAGGGCATTCTACCGGAGAATTATAGAATTTGGACACACATTTGGACAAATATACTGTTCTTCACATTACCGTCTCTGATAAACACATAATATATCAATTATAATCTATGTTTATTTGTCACATGCACAGGATATAGAAGGTGGAGTGAAATGCTTACATGCATAGTGGAGTCTTGTTTAGAAATGTAGCTAGCTAGTTAAACAATTAACCATAATCCCATCTCATAACGTTACTACCCTGCATGAATCTGCAGGTAACTAACCAACCAAGTAACAATGTTAGCCAGCTAGCTAACATCGTCCTGTCCAGTCCATTGTATATATCTTTTTACATATTTTTCATCGCATATCCTTTAAAATATTTTGCTAAACCTCATCATCTAAATACTCTCCTGCAACCCGCCTCACCCAATGTGGCATGGATCTGCTTTTTTTCCCCCTAAAATATTTATATTTACTTCGGATCTGGAATCCCTCAACTGAAGCTAGCCAGCTAACTACCAGGTATCAGTCAGCAAACCATTGCCAGTGGTCATCAGCTAACCTTCAGCTCGGAAAGCTCTCGCGAGTTCGAACAACGTGACTCTAACCAGAGCATAAGAGCACCTCCTCCCAGCTGCCCACTGCTCTGAGGCTAGGGAACATTGTCACCACTGATAAATTTGCTATAATTGAGAATTTCAACAAGCATTTCTCTACGGCTGGCCATGCTTTCCACATCCCTACCCCTACCCCGGTCAACTGCCCGGCACCCTCCACAGCAAACCGCCAAAGCCTCCACCATTTCTCCTTTACCCAAATCCAGATAGCCGATGTTCTGAAAGAGCTGCAAAATCTGGACCCCTACAAATCAGCCGGGCTAGACAATCTGGACCCTCTCTTTCTAAAACTATCTGCCGAAATTGTTGCAACCCCTATTACTAGCCTGTTCAACCTCTCTTTCGTATTGTCTGAGATTCCCAAAGATTAGAAAGCTGCCGCGGTCATCCCCTTTATCATCATTAGTCATTTAGGTCAACATTGGATCATTCAGAGATCCTCACTGAACTTCTGGAGAGAGTTTGCTGCCCTGAAAGTAAAGGGGCTGAATAATTTTGCACGCCCAATTTTTCAGTTTTTGATTTGTTAAATAAGTTTGAAATATCCAATAAATGTCGTTCCACTTCATGATTGTGTCCCACTTGTTGTTGATTCTTCACAAAAAAATACAGTTTTATATATTTATGTTTGAAGCCTGAAATGTGGCAAAAGGTCGCAAAGTTCAAGGGGGCCGAATACTTTCGCAAGGCACTGTATATCTATCCTACCCTGTCTTTCTAAGGTCTTCAAAAGCCAAGTTAACAAACAGATTCCTGACCATTTCGAATCCCACCATACCTTCTCCGCTATGCAATCTGGTTTCAGAGGTGGTCATGGGTGCACCTCAGCCACGCTCAAGGTTCTAAACGACATCATAACCGCCATCGATAAGAGACATTACTGTGCAGCCGTATTCATCAACCTGGCCAAGGCTTTCGACTCTGTCAATCACAACATTCTTATTGGCAGACTCGACAGCCTTGGTTTCTCAAATGATTGCCTCGCCTGGTTTACCAACTACTTCTCTGATAGAGTTCAGTGTGTCAAATCGGAGGGCCTGTTGTCTGGACCTCTGACAGTCTCTATGGGTGTGCCACAGGGTTCAATTCTCGGGCCGACTCTCTTTTCTGTATACATCAATGATGTTGCTCTTGCTGCAGGCGATTCTCTGATCCACCTCTACGCAGACGACACCATTCTGTATACTTCTGGCCCCTCCTTGGACACTGTGTTAACTAACCTCCAGACGAGCTTCAATGCCATACAACTCTCCTTCCGTTGCCTCCAACTGCTCTTAAACGCAAGTAAAACTAAATGCATGCTTTTCAATCGATCGCTGCCCGCACCTGCTCGCCCATCCAGCCTCACTACTCTGGACGGATCTGACTTAGAATACGTGGACAACTACAAATACCTGGGTGTCTGGTTAGACTGTAAACTCTCCTTCCAGACTCACATTAAGCATCTCCAATCCAAAATTAAATCTAGAATCGGCTTCCTATATCGCAACAAAGCATCCTTCACTCATGCTGCCAAACATACCCTCGTAAAACTGACCATCCTACCGATCCTCGACTTTGGTGATGTCATCTATAAAATAGCCTCCAACACTCTACTCAACAAACTGGATGCAGCCTATCACAGTACCATCAGTTTTGCCATCAAAGCCCCATACACAACCCACCATTGCGACCTGTACGCTCTCGTTGGTTGACACTCACTTCATACTCATCGCCAAACCCACTGGCTACAGGTTATCTACAAGTCTCTGCGAGGTAAAGCCCTGCCTTATCTCAGCTCACTGGTCACCATAGCAGCACCCACTCGTAGCACGCGCTCCAGCAGGTATATCTCACTGGTCACCCCCAAAGCCAATTCCTCCTTTGGTCGTCTTTCCTTCCAGTTTTCTGATGCCCATGACTGGAACGAATTGCACGAATCTCTGAAGCTGGAGACTCACATCTCCCTCACTAGCTTTAAGCACCAGCTGTCAGAGCATTTTATAGATCACTGCACCTGTACATAGCCCATCTGTAAACAGCCCATCTATCTACCTATTCCATCCCCATACAGGTATTTATTTATTTTGCTCCTTTGCACCCCAGTATCTCTACCTTGCACATTCATCTTCTGCCGATCTACCATTCCAGTGTTTAATTGCTATATTGTAATTACTTCGCCACCATGGCCTATTTATTTCCTTAACTTACCTCATTTGCACTCACTGTATATAGACTTTTTGTTTTCTTTTGTTCTACTGTATTATTGACTGTATGTTTTGTTTATTCCATGTGTAACTCTGTGTTGTTGTATGTGTCGAATTGCTACGCTTTATCGTGGCCAGGTCGCAGTTGCAAATGAGAACTTGTCCTCAACTAGCCTACCTGGTTAAATAAAGGTGAAATAAATAAAATAAAAATATTTTTTTAAATTAGGCTATAACTAGCAATGCAAATGGCTCTGAGCTACAAATAATATTACTACACAGATCATACACGTATTGTTGTAAGCTTTAACTTGAAATGAAAACGTATTGTTGTGGAAATTACCACCAGGGACACCTGGTCAATATTAAATGAATCATTATCTATTATCAGCAAGCTGGAGAGGTTCCAACAAACTTAATGCAACCTAGTACATGTCAGTCAGGAGCTCCCCCGGGGAAGTCCCGTTAGTTCTCTTATATACTGCCTTCAAAAACAAGCTGGAGAGGTTCCAACAAACTTAATGCAACCTAGTACATGTCAGTCAGGAGCTCCCCCGGGGAAGTCCCGTTAGTTCTCTTATATACTGCCTTCAAAAACAAGCTGGAGAGGTTCCAACAAACTTAATGCAACCTAGTACATGTCAGTCAGGAGCTCCCCCGGGGAAGTCCCGTTAGTTCTCTTATATACTGCCTTCAAAAACAAGCTATATTGGCATAATTTATCGAATTCATTATTCATAATTAATTCATCATTAATGTTTGGTTCATGCATATGACCGACCAATACCTCAAGAGGGTTCTTCTCTCCAAGTTGAGACCTTGAAATTGAGATACCCTCGATCTTCTCAAAACAATGTTCTGGTTATACTGCCAAATTGCTTATACTGATGGTGAGGATTCCTCCCGGGCACAATCAATTAGTCACTTGCCAGTCGAATTGGTTATTAGAAAATCAAAAACATAAAATGTTAGCTAGACTTTCTTACCTGTCCATGTACATGGATGGATGCTTCTCCCTCTCTGTAAGGGATGCCATGGTTGCCCTTATTTTGAAGATGTAATCTGGAGACAGGTGTTTTAAACAACAGCCTTCTGTGTGTTCTCTTTTCAACTCCCTCTGCATATTTGCAATCAACTGCCAGAATTGTCTTCAACTCATTAGCTATCATACTCGGTCCTTTATAAAGTGTAAAGTAACACTTTTGCATTTCTACTACGTGATATCTTTCAAAAAAGCCGCGTTTTTAAAGGAACACCTACACATACTGACCAGCTCATGTTATAGACCGAAGCATGCCTCATGGCAGACCAATCCAAACTCATCTCTCGGCATGTCCAACCCATCCATTATCTCAGCCAATCATGGCTCACGGGAAGGTTCCTGTCTGTGGCTAAACCAACTAAGCTCGAAATTTAACAATTGTATTTGTAATTACAGATGGCACACAAGTTTGTTATTAAGGCACATGAAAGTTGACATTTTCCAGAAGGCATTTCTGCCAAAAAACACATTTAGATTTTTAATAAAAGTTACATTCAAATGGCTCTCCTGTGAAATAGTGATGCGTGACATATGCCTAGTTTCCTGAAACAAGTCGCATTTGTTTAAACAAGTAAGCCATTTAAGCTATGTTTTTGCAAATTAATTACTTAAAAATCATGGATTTTTGTTTTAGATTCCGTCTCTCACAGTTGAAGTGTACCTATGATAAAAAATTACAGACCTCGACATGCTTTGTAAGTAGAAAAACCTGCAAAATCGGCAGTGTATCAAATACTTGTTCTCCCCACTGTATATGGTATCCCAATTAAAGATAAGGTTACTTATCTTGGAATTGTTATATGCAAGGATGAAAAACAAAGGAGAGAATTAAACTTTAACTCCATTATTAAGAAAATAAAGAAGAAATTGAACCTCTGGTTGCTGAGAGATATTTCATTATTTGGTCGGTCGGGTTTTATTGTCCAAAGATGAAGGGTTATCCAGATCGGTTTATGTTTCATTATCACTTGATTTATCCCCTAAAATTGTAGAGGATTCGATTTGATTCTTTATCAGGAACAAAACTCACTAAGATATTCTCACTAATACCCAAGAACAAGGAGGTCTTGAGGTTTTAGATTTCAATCATCTAAATAATACTTTTTAAATAAATTGGATTCTGAAGTATATTAAGAACCAGAACAGTATTTGGAATGTCTTCCCTAAGTATTTATTTGACTCTGGTGGTGGTGTAACGTTCATCGTCCTCATCTGAGGAGTTTGAAGGATCGGAGGACCAATGCACAGCGTGGTGTGTGTTCATGATGATATTTATTAAACTCAGAACACTAAAACAAAAATAACAAAGAGAATGAAACGAAACAGTCCTGTACTGTGACAAACACTAAACAGAAAACAATCACCCACCAAACACAGGTGGGAAAAGGCTACCTAAGTATGATTCTCAATCATAGACAACGAACGACACCTGCCTCTGATGATTGAGAACCATACCAGGCCAAACACATAAACACAACCTAGAAAAACGAACATAGACTGCCCACCCAACTCACACCCTGACCATACTAAAACAAGGACATAACAAAAGAACTAAGGTCAGAATGTGACAGGTGGTTTAGAATTTTTTGCTTCAATGTAGTTTTGATGTTGATAAAATCCCAGTAAAATTGGTGAAATTCCATAAGCAGGCAATTTTATCTTGGATGTTTGCGAAAAAACAGCATTTTTCCCCTCACAGATACTTTCTATGGAACAACAAAGATATTCGATTTAAAAATAAATAATAATAATAAAATAAGTAATAATCAATATCTAATTCACTGTTTGTCACAGAAACATCAAGCTATGTATGATGTCTCTGCGACAAACAGTGAATTAGTTATTGATTTATACTGTTTTAAATGGCGTTTTATTGATTTTATGTATTTCTATAAAATCAAAACTGGAATCTTTCCTCACAACAAAGTTTGTAAAACTATGCTAGACATTTATAGAATAAATCATACATACTTTGATGTTTGATGTTTCTGTGACAAACGGTGAATTAGATTTGGAGGGAATGTTATATACCAACCTTTCATTAGACCATGGCACAAACCAAAACAATCATCCAAGGCCAACCTCAAATGAATGGTGGAGATCTTATAAAAACTCTTTGCCTTCTCTTATCAGGTGATCTACATCAATGCCCTGGTCCTCAGTTGATCACGAACACCATCTAACTGCCTATGCACTCATGCACCTCCTGCGTACGTTTGGTTAAGAGTAACAGAAAAGCTCTGGTATGTCTGGAATGCGTGCAGTTGACTCATCTAAAATGCAGCGCTCCGAGCTTTGGTCATGGGGTCAATGAAACTCACCTTTGCTGTCGGTGTGCTGTTGGCTGTCAGGAAGGATCGGAAACAGAACGGTGGGGGGATATATGTGCTTTTGTAAGATCAGACATTGCTTATAACGTCAGATCAGATTTAATTGATGATCTGGAGATTGTCTGGCTGGATATCTGCCTTCCCAAAACCAAGCCGATTTTGTTGGGGTGTGTCACAGGCTGCCCAATCAAATTTCATTCTATGAAGGTCTCGAAATTGTGTTGTCAAACTAATGACTCCCCAGTGAAGGAAATCATTTTGTTAGGGGATTTCAAAAAGGATATGCCAACCCACAATGTCTTTATTCACTTCTGTAGATCACTTGCTCTGTATATGAAACAGTGCAAAGTATGATTGACTTAATATAGAGTAATAGTATATGGAATTGTTGATAATTTTATTACATTTTGCACAAAGAGGGTTTTTAAAGAGTGTCACAAAACTGTTCCAATCAGAGGACTCAAAAAAATTAAATGTTAAATGTTGAAATGTTAAGGGAGCAAAAGTGTCAAATTGACTGGTCACCTGTGCTGGATAGTGTAGGGGTAGACAGTGCCTGGGAAGCCTTTAAATGTAGATTCCTTGATGGGCTGGATGTGATGGCTCCCATTAGACAGGTCAGAGTACAGCAGAGTTCTAGCCCTTGGTTTAATCATGAGATTCTATCCAAACAAGGAATAAGGCCTTTTAGAATGTAAGAACTCTCAAGAGTACCCTGCTTTTCTCCTATAAACGTCACAAAATTGAAGCACAGATCAGGATGGATGAAGCTAAGAGGGGTTACTTCGCTGACAATCAATGAGAACAAAAATGACCCTAAAAAGATTTGGAAATAATTTCAGGAACTAGGCTGTAGTAGTACTACCAAAAACAATCTAAACATTATTGGACTGAATATCAGGGGGAGATGGTATACGGAAAAGTAGAGGTTGACAATGAATTCAACTCTTTTTTTACTTTCGTTGCCAGCAATCTGCCCACCAGTTCTAATATGTATGGAAGAGTCAAGAAGTATTAAGCCAAGTTAGGGGTTCAGCCAAACTCCTTTCCTTTTGCAAAGGTAGCAACAGCCAAAGTAGCCAGTATTCTACCTGAGCTTAAATGCGCCAAAGCCATATGCCTGTATAATATTCCTGCAAGGGTTCTTAGAGATTTTGCTGAGAAAATTGCCGTTAATCTCTTTCTTGAATAAGGCATCTTTCCCAGGGTCATGAAAAAAGCTAAAATTATACCTCTGTATAAGAAGGGGATAAAGTCTGACCCTGGGAATTATAGGCCTGTATCTATCCTCTGTATAACATCAAAGATCCTGGAGAGTGTTGTACATGAGCAAATGTATGAATATGTCAACAAACAAAGTCTAATGAATGATTTTCAGTTGGGGTTTCCACTGATTCATGTCTACTTTACTTGACTGGCTTAATCAGGAAAGAAATTGACGTGGGCAATCTTTGTGGAATGGTACTGCTTGGCCTACAGTAGGCCATTGATACAGGTAACCACTGTCTCCTAATCGCCAAACAGGATACACTGGGGTTAAGGAGTATCCCTCGAGGCTGGGTAAAGTCCTGCTTGTCAGGTAGGGAGCAAGTGGTAGAGGTCACTGTCTCAGGCAAAACCAATAAGTTGTGGTGTTCCGCAGGGTAGCGTGCTTGGGCCACTACTGTTTTAACTGTATATAACGATATGACAGATCCTTGTTCTTGCAGTCTTTTCCTTTATGCAGATGACTCTACACTTCTGGTGTCTCATAAAAGTAAAACCATGTTGGAGAGCATACTTAGCAGAGAGTTTAATAACATTAGCAAATGGCTTGAAGATAATAAGCTATCTCTGCTCTTCTTTCTGGGTCCAGACTTAAATTGTGTGGTTCCTCTGAAATCAGAGTGGAGTTAGACTGTGAGGTGCTGACTACTAAATTTCTGTTAGCTACCTGGGATGCATCCTTGATGGAAGCCCTGGGGGGAGGGGGGGGAGAATGGCCACTGAAGTACTAGGGAAGGTTAATGCCAGGACTACGTTTTGGGCAAGAAATTCCAAGCTGCTTGATAAGAACTCCATGAGAGTGTTAGCCACTGCCCTCATTCAATGCCAGTTTGACTACTCTATTACTTCCTGGTTTGGTGGCATATTTATTCTTCTGAAGGGGAAGCTCCAGATAGCTCAGAATAAGCTGATCAGTGTAATATTGAAGGTGAGTCCATGTGCTCACATAGGCAGGAGCTGCTTTCAGGAATTCAATTGACTGCCTGTTGAGGTTAGGGTGTTCCAGATTAGACTGGGTTTGGTTTACAGGACTTTTTATGGTTCTGAGCCCAGATATCTGAGTGATTACTTTTCCCATGTTAGGGATGCACACAGCCACAGCACCAGATCAGGTCTTGCTAATGTGTGCTTTTTTGGGTTCAGGAGTAATGCTGGGAAAGGTACTTTCTTGTATACTTGGAGCCTCAGAGTGGAAGAGTTGTGTCTGCCCATAAAAAGGATGTCCTCTCTGTGCAGTTTTAAAAATAAAGCAAAAAACTGTTTGATGTCTTCTGTGCCCATTTGAATGTGACTAGTTTTCCATTATTAAAGTGTAAAGTGATTCCATGTATATGCATGTAGGGCAGCAACCTCTAAGGTGCAGGGTTGACTAGCCGGGTGGTAGCAGTGTGATGGCCTTGAGATAGAAGCTGTTTTTAGTCTCTGAGGGTCTTAGGGGCCAAGCCAAATTTCTTCAGCCTCCTGAGGTTGAAGAGGCGCTGTTGAGTCTTCTCCACCACACTGTCTGTGTGGGTGGACCATTTCAGATCGTCAGTGATGTGTATGCCGAGGAACTTGAAGCTTTCCACCTTCTCTACTGCGGTCCCGTCGATGTGGATATGGGCGTGCTCCCTCTGTGTTTCCTGAAGTCCGCGGTCAGCTCCTTCATTTTGTTGACGTTGAGGGAGAGGTTATTTTTCTGCCACCACCCCACCAGGGCCCTCACTTCCTCCCTGTATGCGTTCTCGTCATTGTTGGTAATCAGGCCTACCACTGTTGTCGTCTGCAAACGTGATGATTGAGTTGGAGGCGTGCATGGCCACGCAGTCATGGGTGACAGGGAGTACAGGAGGGGGCTGAGCACGCATCCTTGTGGGGCCACTGTGTTGAGGATCAGCGAAATGGAAGAGTTGTTTCCTACCTTCACCACCTGGAGGCGGCCCGTCAGGAAGTCCAGGACCCAATTGCACAGGGCGGGGTTCAGACCCAGGGCCCCAAGCTTAATGATGATCTTGGAGGGTACTATGGTGTTGAAGGCTGAGCTATAATCCATGAACAGCATTCTGGCGTAGGTATTCCTCTTGTCCAGATGGAATAGGGCAGTGTGCAGTGCGATGGTGATTACATCGTCTGTGGATCTATTGGGGCAGTAAGCAAATTGAAGTGGGTCTAGGGTGTCAGGTAAGGTGGAGGTGATACGATCCTTAACTAGCCTCTCAAAGACCTTTATGATGACAGAAGTGAGTACTATGGTGCGGTAGTCATTTAGTTCAGTTAACCTTTGCTTTCTTGGGTACAGGAACAATGGTGGACATCTTGAAGCAAGTGGAGACAGCAGACTGGGATAGGGAGAGATTGAATATGTCCGTAAACACTCCAGCCAGCTGGTCTGCGCATAGTGTGTTATCCTCAATCATTTTACTCTTGTGAATGTATGGCTTTTGAAGTTTTTTGAAATTACTATTATTTAAAACATTTCACCCCCTTTTTCATGGTATCCAATTGGTAGTTACAGTCTTGTCTCATCGCTGAAACTCCCGTATGGACTCGGGAGAGTAGAAGGTCGATAGCCGTGCATCATCCGAAACACAACCCAACCAAGTCGCATTGCTTCTTGACACAATTCCCACTTAACTCGGAAGCCAGCCGCACCAATGTGTCGGAGGAAATAGCATACACCTGGCGACCGTGTCAGTGTGCACTGCATCGGGCCTGCCACAGGAGTCGCGAGGGCGATGGGACAAGGACATCCCTGCCGGCCAAACCCTCCCCTAACCTGGACGACGCTGGGCCAATTGTGCCCCACCCCATGGGTCTCCCAGTCACGGCCGCCTGCGACAGAGACTGGACTCGAACCCAGAATCTCTAGGTGGCACAGTTAGCATGCCTTAGACCACTGCACCACTCGGGAGGCGGCATTTCAAGTTTTATTTGTTTTATAATGGTCAAATTAATTAAAAGAAACGAACTAAACTAAACTAAAACAAGATGCATCATATGGGGGAGGATTTCTGTGTTTTTTATTTTGGGACTACGTGTATGTCAACAATGGACTAATTAAACAAATACCAAAAGATAGTTTTCCTTTAAAAGGAAATGTCCAAATGTTTTAACATCATACTCATCATCTCCAGCACCACCCCAACATCAACATCTGTGAAAATGACGTGTTTCTATGTTTTGTAGTAAAAAGAAGAGGAAGGTAAGTGTTTCCAATTACATCCTCAGCCAATTAGTAGGCCATTAGTAGGAAATTAGTAGAAAATGAGTAGGCAATGCCTATTCATAATTGTTTAAAATCTCACGACGCACACCAGTGATGTAATTGGAAACACATCTTCCTCTGTCTTTCTTTTTACTACAAAACATAGAGACACGCAATTTTCACATATGTTGATGTTGGGGTGATGCTGGAGATGATGAATATGAAGTTGAAAAGTGGTGAAATGTTCCTTTACGTGTGACATTCTACCTCCCTGAACCAACACAGAGGTTGATCTTTGGGTCTTATCTAGAGCCTGAAGGGGTAGACCACAGTGTGTGTGTGTACATGCGTGTGTGTGCGTATTGCATGTGGGTGTGGTTAAAAAAAAGGTTGGTTAAGTGGTAAGTTGAGTTTGAGGCTGAACTGTGGCCTCCAATCAAGTTAAGACATCACACACACACCTACACTGATCCACAAAACAACCACTTAATTCTGCATGCTCATAAAGTCTAGACGCTTCAGTTCCATCTTCCTCTCCATGAGATGGTCAGATGTTTGAGATGGAGTGGGGAGAAGGAAGGAGCAAGGAGGAAAGGGGGTTAAAGGAAGAGAGAAAAAGAAAAGTGAGGGAGAAGGAAGAAAGGAAGAGGGTGTTAATAGTACATATGTGATGAATGATTTGACTGAAGAGTTTTACTGACACACACACACACACGCATTCCTCGCTGTTGATGTGGCCTATGACAACACCCAGCTCTCTCTTGCTGTGGGGCTTAACATAGCTAGCATTTCATGCTCTGTGTGTGTGAGTGTGTGTGTGTGTGTGTGTGTGTGTGTGTGTGTGTGTGTGTGTGTGTGTGTGTGTGTGTGTGTGTGTGTGTGTGCGCGTGCGCGTGCGCGCATGTGCTTGTGTGTGTGTGTGTGTGTGTGTGTGTGCATGCATACATTCTTATGTGCGTGCATGTACTGTATGTGTGTCAATGCGCATTTGTATGTGTGTGTATGCTTGCATACATGCATGTGTGTTGTGTGCTTACTTGTGCATGCTGTGTTAGGGGCCAGCTGGCATGCAGCGCTCCACACATGAGGCTGATTATGGCTCAGTATTACAGTACTGACATTCCTCTCTTTCTTTCTCTCCTTCTGCCTCTCACTCCTCTCTATCTTTCTGTCACTCTGTTTCTTTTAGTGCTGAACAATTAACGTTTTTTTGTTGTTTTTTTAAACAACTAATTAACCGAAATCGATTTTATTATATTTTTTTTGTGAGATCAATGCCCAGTTTCACTAGAGATAAATCAGATCATGCCCGAACTGTGCGATGTAGTAGGGTTTTGTAGTTTTCAACAGGCCAATATACAACATAGTTTAGCGCAGAAAACGTGGTAATTAACTACAATGACCATAATCCATTGCGCACCTACTTGTCCAGTCTGTGCAGTACAGACCATATAGGCCCATTAGTGGCCAAATGTCCATTTTAGAATGGGCTGCTCCATTGAGTGCTTCCTCCATCCTTCCACCATTTTAAAGTAGTCAAAGTAGTCAACTGGGTGGGGATTCCTTAGGGTGTTTGCCTCAATGGTGCTGCCAATGCTGTCACAAATGATATAATTGCACAGATATATAAATTAGTCCTCTATCTATCTCTATGGCGCAGACAGTGACTGAGAGAAGAGACAGAAGAACACGCGATCGAGAGGGATGGAAAGCAACTGCTTAATGAGGTATCTCTACCTGAAAATACATGATCTACGTTGGTAATTGGTATTCAGTAATCATAAAACTATGCCTTTAGTCATTTTTCAAAATAAATAAGTAGTGATTGTGTCAGACAGCCCAGGCAGCAGCTCTATAGAAATGAGATGATGACTTAGTAGTCAACAAATAATTACAAATATTGTATTGAAGTAATGTGAATAAATTATGGTTAATAAGTGATAAGCAGTACTTGGCTGTCACCAGCATTCAACTCACATAATGCATGGTACATTTAGTGGCAATAAAAATAGCAATAGAAAACCGTGATTATGTTTTTATAATCTAAACGACACTGACCGACCTCAAAAATCACTAATATCTTTGTTATTCACAATTTATACACAATTGAATAATTTATTTATTTTATTCCATTTAAACTAAAATGAATAAATAAATAGATAATAAACTAGAATCTAAATAAATATAACATTATTTGTCACTCGCTGTCTCTCTCCCTCTCTTAATCCCCCCTCGCCCATCTCTCGCTTCCTTATCTTCCTTTTTCTCTCTGCAGAATAACTGAGAAATCCCCGGTGTGTGTGTGTGTGTGTGTGTCTGTGTGTGTCTGTGTGTGTGTGTGTGTGTGTGTCTGTGTCTGTGTGTATCTGTGTGTGTGTGTGTGTGTGTGCCTGTGTGTGTGTGTGTGTGTCTGTGTGTGTGTGTCAAATCAAATCAAATTTTATTTGTCACATACACATGGTTAGCAGATGTTAATGCGAGTGTAGCGAAATGCTTGTGCTTCTAGTTCCGACAATGCAGTAATAAACAACAAGTAATCTAACTAACAATTCCAAAACTACTGTCTTATACACACAAGTGTAAGGGGATAAAGAATATGTACATAAAGATATATGAATGAGTGATGGTACAGAGCGGCATAGGCAAGATACAGTAGATGGTATCGAGTACAGTATATACATATGAGATGAGTATGTAAACAAAGTGGCATAGTTAAAGTGGCTAGTGATACATGTATTACATAAAGATGCAGTAGATGATATAGAGTACAGTATATACATATACATATGAGATGAATAATGTAGGGTATGTAAACATTATATTAGGTAGCATTGTTTAAAGTGTCTAGTGATATATTTTACATCATTTCCCATCAATTCCCATTATTAAAGTGGCTGGAGTTGAGTCAGTGTGTTGGCAGCAGCCACTCAATGTTAGTGGTTGCTGTTTAACAGTCTGATGGCCTTGAGATAGAAGTTGTTTTTCAGTCTCTCGGTCCCAGCTTTGATGCACCTGTACTGACCTCGCCTTCTGGATGATAGCAGGGTGAACAGGCAGTGGCTCGGGTGGTTGTTGTCCTTGATGATCTTTATGGCCTTCCTGTAACATCGGGTGGTGTAGGTGTCCTGGAGGGCAGGTAGTTTGCCCCCGGTGATGCGTTGTGCAGACCTCACTACCCTCTGGAGAGCCTTACTGTTGTGGGCGGAGCAGTTGCCGTACCAGGCGGTGATACAGCCCGCCAGGATGCTCTTGATTGTGCATCTGTAGAAGTTTGTGAGTGCTTTTGGTGACAAGCTGAATTTCTTCAGCCTCCTGAGGTTGAAGAGGCGCTGCTGCGCCTTCTTCACGATGCTGGGTGGACCAATTCAGTTTGTCTGTGATGTGTATGCCGAGGAACTTAAAACTTACTACCCTCTCCACTACTGTTCCATCGATGTGGATAGGGGGGTGTTCCCTCTGCTGTGTCCTGAAGTCCACAATCATCTCCTTAGTTTTGTTGACGTTGAGTGTGAGGTTATTTTCCTGACACCACACTCCGAGGGCCCTCACCTCCTCCCTGTAGGCCGTCTCGTCGTTGTTGGTAATCAAGCCTACCACTGTTGTGTCGTCCGCAAACTTGATGATTGAGTTGGAGGCGTGCGTGGCCACGCAGTCGTGGGTGAACAGGGAGTACATGAGAGGGCTCAGAACGCACCCTTGTGGGGCCCCAGTGTTGAGGATCAGCGGGGTGGAGATGTTGTTGCCTACCCTCACCACCTGGGGGCGGCCCGTCATGAAGTCCAGTACCCAGTTGCACAGGGCGGGGTCGAGACCCAGGGTCTCGAGCTTGATGACGAGCTTGGAGGGTACTATGGTGTTAAATGCCGAGCTGTAGTCGATGAACAGCATTCTCACATAGGTATTCCTCTTGTCCAGATGGGTTAGGGCAGTGTGCAGTGTGGTTGAGATTGCATCGTCTGTGGACCTATTTGGGCGGTAAGCAAATTGGAGTGGGTCTAGGGTGTCAGGTAGGGTGGAGGTGATATGGTCCTTGACTAGTTTCTCAAAGCACTTCATGATGACGGAAGTGAGTGCTACGGGGCGGTAGTCGTTTAGCTCAGTTATCTTAGCTTTCTTGGGAACAGGAACAATGGTGGCCCTCTTGAAGCATGTGGGAACAGCAGACTGGGATAGGGATTGATTGAATATGTCTGTAAACACACCAGCCAGCTGGTCTGCGCATGCTCTGAGGGCGCGGCTGGGGATGCCGTCTGGGCCTGCAGCCTGCGAGGGTTAACACGTTTAAATGTTTTACTCACCTCGGCTGCAGTGAAGGAGAGTCCGCATGTTTTCATTGCAGGCCGTGTCAGTGACACTGTATTGTCCTCAAAGCGGGCAAAAAAGTTATTTAGTCTGACTGGGAGCAAGACAACCTGGTCCGTGACGGGGCTGGTTTTCTTTTTGTAATCCGTGATTGACTGTAGACCCTGCCACATACCTCTTCTGTCTGAGCCGTTGAATTGAGATTCTACTTTGTCTCTACACTGACGCTTAGCTTGTTTGATTGCCTGGCGGAGGGAATAGCTGCACTGTTTGTATTCGGTCATGTTTCCAGTCACCTTGCCCTTAAAAGCAGTGGTTCGCGCTTTCAGTGTCACGCGAATGCTGCCATCAATCCACGGTTTCTGGTTTGGGAATGTTTTAATTGTTGCTATGGGAACGACATCTTCAACGCACGTTCTAATGAACTCGCACACCGAATCAGCGTATTCGTCAATGTTGTTGTCTGACGCAATACGAAACATATCCCAGTCCACGTGATGGAAGCAGTCTTGGAGTGTGGAATCAGCTTGGTCGGACCAGCGTTGGACAGACCTCAGCGTGGGAGATTTCTTGTTTTAGTTTCTGTCTGTAGGCAGGGATCAACAAAATGGAGTCGTGGTCAGCTTTTCCGAAAGGAGGGCGGGGCAGGGCCTTATATGCGTCGCGGAAGTTAGAATAACAATGATCCAAGGTTTTGCCAGCCCTGGTTGCGCAATCAATATGCTGATACAAATTAGGGAGTCTTGTTTTCAGATTAGCCTTGTTAAAATCCCCAGCTACAATGAATGCAGCCTCAGGATGTATGGATTCCAGTTTGCAAAGAGTCAAATAAAGTTCGTTCAGAGCCATCGATGTGTCTGCTTGGGGGGGAATATATACGGCTGTGATTATAATCGAAGAGAATTCTCTTGGTAGATAATGCGGTCGACATTTGATTGTGAGGAATTCTAAATTAGGTGAACAGAAGGATTTGAGTTCCTGTATGTTTCTGTGATCACACCACGTCTCGTTAACCAAAAGGCATACGCCCCCGCCCCTCTTCTTACCAGAAAGATGTTTGTTTCTGTCGGCGCGATGCGTGGAGAAACCAGCTGGCTGCACCGACTCTGATGGCGTCTCTCCAGTGAGCCATGTTTCCGTGAAGCAAAGAACGTTACAGTCTCTGATGTCCCTCTGGAATGCTACCCTTGCTACGATTTCATCAACCTTGTTGTCAAGAGACTGGACATTGGCGAGAAGAATGCTAGGGAGTGGTGCACGATGTGCCCGTCTCCGGAGTCTGACCAGAAGACCGCCTCGTTTCCCTCTTTTACGGAGTCGTTTTTTTGGGTCACCGGCTGGGATCCATTCCGTTGTCCTGGGTGAAAGGCAGAACACAGGATCCGCTTCGCGAAAGTCATATTCTTCGTACTGATGGTGAGTTGACACTGCTCTTATATTCAGTAGTTCTTCTCGACTGTATGTAATGAAACCTAGGATGACCTGGGGTACTAATGTAAGAAATAACATGTAAAAAAACAAAAAACTGCATTGTTTCCTAGAAACGTGAAGCGAGGCGGCCATCTCTGTCAGCGCCGAAATACTTGTGTGTGTCTGTGTCTGTGTGTCTGTGTGTGTCTGTCTGTCTGTCTGTCCGTGTGTGTGTGTGTGTGTGTGTGTGTGTGTGTGTGTGTGTGTCTGTGTGTGTCTGTGTGTCTGTGTGTCTGTGTGTGTGTGTGTGTCTGTCTGTCTGCCTGTCTGTCTGCCTGCCTGTCTCTGTCTGTCTGTCTGTCTGTCTGTCTGTCTGTCTCTCCCCCCCCAGTCTGCCAGCCCCTATACCTGACGTGATCACTGTCTCAAACTTTTAAAAAAACTTTACAGACTATTTCACTTTAATTAACAAACTCTTTCTCCCCCATAAAAGACAACAGAGATCTGTTCCTCACAATGCTCCATACCTGACCCCTCATCCCTCCATCTCACACCCATCTGTAGAGGAGAGAATGGCAGGACGGCTGGAAGGGAGAGGAGAAAAGGGGGGGGGAGAGGTCTGATAAGAGAAATTGAAACCGTGAGGCAGCTAGAAAATGTGTGTATGCATATATACACACACCTCCAAACGAGCTTCAACGCCATAAAACACTCCTTCCGTTGCCTCCAACTGCTCTTATATGCAAGTAACACGAAATGCATGCTCTTCAAACGATCGCTGCCCACACCCGCCTGCCCGACTAGCATCACTACTCACTACTCTGACTTAGAATATAAATACCTAGGTGTCTGTCTAGACTGTAAACTCTCCTTCCAGACTCACATTAAGCATCTCCAGTCCAAAGATAAATCTAGAATCGGCTTCCTATTTCGCAACAAAGCCTCCGTCACTCATGCTGCCAAACATACCCTTGTAAAACTGACTATCCTACCAATCCTTGACTTCGGCGATGTAATTTACAAAATAGCCTCCAACACTCTACTCAGCAAACTGGATGCAGTCTATCACAGTGCCATCCGTTTTGCCACCAAAGCCCCATATACTACCCACCACTGCGACCTGTATGATCTCGTTGGCTGGTCCTCGCTACATATTTGTCGCCTAACCCACTGGCTCCAGGTCATCTATAAGTCTTTGTTAGGTGAAGCTCCGCTTTATCAAAGCTAACTGGTCACCATAGCAACAACCACCCATAGCACGCGCTCCAGCAGGTATATTTCACTGGTCATTCCCAAAGCCAACACCTTTTTAGGCCGCCTTTCCTTCCAGTTCTCTGCTGCCAATGACTGGAACAAATTGCAAAAATCACTGAAGTTGGAGACTTATATCTCTCTCACTAACTTTAAGCATCAGCTGTCAGAGCAGATGTATACAGCCCATCTGTAAATAGCCCATCCAACCAACTACCTACCTCATCCCCATATTTGTTTTTGTTTTTCTGCTCTTTTGCACAACAGTATTTCCACTTCGCACATTCTCATCTTGTAATTTACTTCGCCACTATTGGCCTATTTATTGCCTTACTTCATTTGCTCACACTGTATACACATTTTTCTATTGTGTTATTGACTGTACGTTTGTTTATCCTATGTGTAACTCTGTGTTGTTGTTTTTGTCGCTTTGCTTTATCTTGGCCAGGTCACAGTTGTAAATGAGAACTTGTTCTCAACTGGCCTACCTGGTTAAATAAAGGTGAAATAAATTAGTTAAATTTAAAACACACACACACACACACACTGCACAATCCACTGGCGGAGTCATAGAGAGAGTAGCATTCAGTCATTATCCTGCCCAGCACAAGAGGAAGGACTCTCTCAATCTCTCTCGCCTTCTCTCTTTCTCTCCCCCTCACTCTCTCCCTCTCTTTCTCCCTGTCTCCCTCCCTCACCCATATTCCTTGTTCTATTTCTATGTCCCATCCCTCTCTCCTTCTCCCTCTGCCTCTCTCGTGTTCTATTTACCCCTGTCCCTCCCTCTCTTCCGCTCCTTTCCCCTCCCTCCCCCTTTCTCTCTCTTCCTCTCTCTGTCTCAGCAGAGTAAGGCTCAGTGTGAAAATGCCATCGTGCTCTCCTGACTGTTGCCTCTTTCAGGCTGTAGAGGTAAGCATATGTGTGTGTGTAGTGGGTAGGGTTTGTTGTGTGTGTGTCTGTGTGTATAGCTTTAGTGGTGATGACATTCCACATTTAGAAACGTTCTCAAACTACTATGAGAGGCAAGAATATTTTTATTTTGTTTCTGGTGTCTCCTTTCTAGTTTGTACCCTTTGTGTTCTCTGCACGGGGGCCGGAGGAGGCAGAGAGAGCTTTGGCGTCATTTTTGATTTCCTGTGATTCTCTGTGTTCTACTGTGGAGTTGTTTCTAGTGTCGTGTGATACTGTGGAGTTGTTTCTAGTGTCGTGTGATTCTGTGTTCTACTGTGGAGTTGTTCCTAGTGTCGTGTGATTCTGTGTTCTACTGTGGAGTTGTTTCTAGTGTCGTGTGATTCTGTGTTCTACTGTGGAGTTGTTTCTAGTGTCGTGTGATTCTGTGTTCTACTGTGGAGTTGTTTCTAGTGTCGTGTGATTCTGTGTTCTACTGTGGAGTTGTTTCTAGTGTCGTGTGATTCTGTGTTCTACTGTGGAGTTGTTTCAAGTGTCGTGTGATTCTCTACGATATGTTTTGATGGGTTTGGGGATAAAACGTTGAGTGATTGAAATAACATTTTCTGCAGACATACAGCACACCCTCTCTCTCACATGCTCACACACACGCACACACACACACACTTCCCTGCTGGGGGGAAGAAGATAGATATATATGTATGTATGTCAATTAATAAATGTCTAAGTGGGTGGTGATTTTAAAACGTGAATATTTGTGTGTACTTCGTTAAGTGCATATGTGCATTTTTAAGTGTGATTATTGTATATGTTTAGGTGAATGTATGTATATTGTCAGTATGTTTAGTGCGTATATCTCAGAGGTGTGTATGTAGGGTGTGTACAATAAATCTCAGGTATATTGGTAAATGTGTATGTTCAGGAGCGTGTGTTAAAGGTCGAACCGTGGAGTTCAGATGATATACATACAGTCATGGTCAGCGTTCGAGGATATCCTCACTGACAGATCAGAAAGCTGTACCACAGGAGCCGGATTCAACCATCTAATAGAACGGCTAGAAAGTGTGTGTGTGTGTGTGTGTGTGTGTGTGCGCGTGTGTGCGTGTGTGCGTGTGCGCGCGTGCGCGCGTGCGTGCGTGTCAGTAACAGTAACAGTCCTACTGTGTCTCTGTTTCCCCAACCCAGACTAAGTCCTGGACCTAAAAGACCAGTGTGGAGAATCTCTATTGATCAGGAATAGGCTTGATCTGTGTCCAGGAAACCAACCCTGTTTCATTAACATTTCAACTCACTCAAAATGAGTCCGGATAATTATGGCATGGTAATAAGACATAAGGCAGACAGTCATGCTTATGAGAAGTCTTACGATGTGTTATAACAGCATCATAATGCAGTATAGCTGCAGTGTTACAGTTTGTGTTCAGAAGGAACGGCTAGGCTTAACCGGCCCTTAATGTTTCAGCTACTCTTCACAGTGGCCTGTTTGTAATGAATAAATGTATTTTGTGACCCTTTATTCTAATAAAGGTGACCAGTGATGATGGGACAGGGACTGTGTCTTTTATAATGATCATATTCATGTTTTTATATGAATATAATATTTCTCTCTTTCTCTGTGTGTGTGCGTGTGTATACAGATCATCAAGGTGTACAGTGAAGATGGCGCAGGGAATGTGGTGGAGGTGCCAGCTGATATGAAGGCCAGAGACGTATGTCAGTTCCTGGTCTATAGGAGCCACTGTCTGGACGACAACAGCTGGAGCCTGGTGGAGCATCACCCACTACTGGGCCTCGGTGTGTGCTTGTGTGTGGGTCTGTCTGGTGTGTGTGTATGTGCATCAAGTGTGTTAAGGTGGGGAAGATCCTAGCTACCTAAAAACTTCAATAACATAAAATCCACACTTCTGTTCTACCTTTTATGACTTTTAGGTGAGTTTCTTCCCTCTTATTCGCTATCCTGTTTTCCTATTTCCTATTTGTACTGACTGTTACTGGGATAGAAGACTGGTCTATACTAGGTAGAGCATCGTCATTTCTGGAAAAACTGTATTGGAAAGATGGAATGTGAGATGAGAGCAGAGAAAGGGAGGGATGGAGAAAGTAGAGAGAAGGAGAGGGGGAAGGGTGCTGAGGTGGGTGTCAGTATCAGCCGTTGGTCGAGCCTCCAGACAGCTCAGCTCTCTCCCTCTACTTAAACAGGACATTTCTCTGCCAGACGCCAGGACAGAGTGGCGCAGATATACAGACACCTTGAGCTCCATGTTAGCCAGCACTGAAGCAAGGTATGGGCTTAATCCTTTTTGAGAATAGATACTGTAAGTTTTAGCACAGTCTGTCTGTCTGTCTGTCTGTCTGTCTGTCTGTCTGTCTGTCTGTCTGTCTGTCTGTCTGTCTGTCTGTCTGTCTGTCTGTCTGTCTGTCTGTCTCTGTCTGTCTGTCTCTGTCTGTCTGTCTGTCTGTCTGTCTGTCTGTCTGTCTGTCTGTCTGTCTGTCTGTCTGTCTCCAAATCAGCTGGAGTCCCATCATGTTATCTCTACCTCAAGATCAAGAGAGAGGGAAAGGAGAACACAAAATACATATAAAAATGAAGAAGAATTCCATGGGATTCCAATAGGACTGGTTCCAAAATGTGATCATATTTTTCTACTAGGGGTCTACCAGGAATCATGAAAGTGGGGTTGACTTGCATACAATAAGGCACATATAAACAAACAAGAAAAACATTTCTCATCTGCTATGACAATACAATGACTCAAAAACAACATACAGATGGCTACAACTTACCTAGTTAGCTACACTACATGAGCAAAAGCATGTGGACACCTGCTCGTTGAACAGGTGCAAAATCATGGGGATTAATATGGAGTTGGTCCCCCATTTGCTGCTATAACAGCCCCTACTCTTCTGAGAAGGCTTTCCACTAGACGCTCGAACATTGCTGGGGGGACTTGTTTCCATTCAACCATAAGAGCATTAGTGATGTTGGGCACTGATGTTGGGCGATTAGGCCTGGGTCGCAGTCCCAATTCATCCCAAAGTTGTTTGATGGGGTTAAGGTCAGGGCTCTGTGCAGGCCAGTCAAGTTCTTCCACACCGACCTCAATAAACCATTTCTGTATGGACCTGGCTTTGTGCACGGGAGCATTGTCATGCTGAAACAGGAAAGGGCATTCCTCAAACTGTTGCCACAAAGTTGGAAGCACAGAGTCATCTATAATGTCATTGTATGCTGTAGCATTAAGATTTCCCTTCACTGGAACTAAGGGGCCTAGCCCGAACCATGAAAAACAGCCCCAGACCAAACTTTACAGTGAGCACTATGCATTGGGGCAGGTATCGTTCTCCTGGCATCTGCCAAACACAGATTAGTTCGTCCGACTGCCATATGGTGAAGTGGAATTCATCACTCCAGAGAATGTGTTTCCACTGCTCCAGAGTCCAATGGCGGCGAGCTTTACACCACTGCTGCTGACACTTGGCATTGCGCATGGTGATCTTAGGCTTGTGCGTGGCTGCCATGGAAAACCATTTCATGAAGCTCTCAACAAACAGTTCTTTTGCTGACGTTGCTTCCAGAGGCAATTTGGAACTCGGTAGTGATTGTTGCAACTGAGGACAGATTAATTTTACGCACTGGGCGGCCCCGTTCTTTGAGCCTGTGTGGCCTACCACTTCACGGCTGAGCCATTGTTGCTCCTATACGTTTCCACTTCACAATAACAGCACTTACAGTTGACCGGGGCAGCTCTAGCAGGGCCGAAATGTTACAAAATGACTTGTTGGAAAGGTTGCATCCTATTACTTGGGGCTCCCGAATCCACTAATTTGAAGGGGTGTCCACATACTTTTGCATATACAGTGCCTTGCGAAAGTATTCGGCCCCCTTGAACATTGCGACCTTTTGCCACATTTCAGGCTTCAAACATAAAGATATAAAACTGTATTTTTTGTGAAGAATCAACAACAAGTGGGACACAATCATGAAGTGGAACGACATTTATTGGATATTTCAAACTTTTTTAACAAATCAAAAACTGAAAAATTGGGCGTGCAAAATTATTCAGCCCCCTTAAGTTAATACTTTGTAGCGCCACCTTTTTCTGTGATTACAGCTGTAAGTCGTTTGGGGTATGTCTCTATCAGTTATGCACATCGAGAGACTGAAATTTTTGAGCTTAGTTGGTTTAGCCACAGACAGGAACCTTCCCGTGAGCCATGATTGGCTGAGATAATGGATGGGCCGAATACTTTCGCAAGGCACTGTATATTGTAGCTAGTCAGCTGATTGGCAAAATCTGCCTAACAGTAGTTTCTTTGCTAGCATAAAAACGAGTGCATAAAATGTTGTACAATGATGAAAATATGTCTAAAACATTGACAACTTTATCAGGAAACATAAGGAAAATGACTGTACTCACAGTTCTTGCATTCATGCACAGTGAAGGATAAAACGGTTTAATAATAATGTTAGACAACCGGAGATTCTCCGCACAGCCACCAGTGGCAAGCTCAACTTGAGAGTTAGGCTAAGTCTAGGGTCTTTTTTTCTGAATTTCCGCCTGACTGACGTGCTCAAAGTAAACTGCCTGTTACTCAGGCCCAGAAGCCAGGATATGTATATAATTGGTGGCACTGGATATAAAACACTTTGAAATGTGTAGAAATGTTAAAATAATGTATGAGACTATAACTGTTATGTACTTGAGTGAAGACCCAAAAGCGGTTTTAACAGAAAACAGAGTTCTTTAATGATAAAACAGGAATGGCATAAATCCTCTTCCAACGTAGTCAATGGAACAAAAAGAACGTTAGTATAATGCAGGATGCACCTGCCAGGCAGACTCCGACAGGATAGGACAAGGTGGAAGCAAACGAGACGACAGCTTGCTTCTGGCATCAAAAACACAAACAAGAATCAGACACTGAAAGTAGCAGGAACAGAGAGAGAAATAGAGACCTAATCAGAGGGGGAAGAGAGAACAGGTGTGAAAGAGTGAATGAGCTAGTTAGGGGAGATGTAGAACAGCTGAAGAATGAGAGACAGAGAAGGTAACCTAAAAAGACCAGCAGAGAGAGACAGAGTGAAGAGAAAGGACAGGAACAGACATAACAAGACATGACAATAACACAATAGATATGATAGGAGAAAATCCAAAGAAAAACCAACCAGAATTTTTTTGGGGGAGAGCCCATGCTCTTCCAATGGAACGTATCCAAATCATATCCAAATCCAGCTCCCAGATTGCAATCCCTATGGCTTACACTCGATGTCAACAGTCTCTGTTCAAAGTCTCAGGCTTGTTTCTTCCCAATCGAGGAAGAATTTTGAGTTTTAGTACTGGGAGTCAGAGTTGGAAATCAGTCTGTGCGTGACAAAGAGGACGCGCACCTGCTAATTTTGATTTCCTATTGAACATACTTCTTTCCGTATGAAATATTATAGTTTAATTACATTTTAGGGTACCTGAGGATTAAATATAAATGTATTTTGACTTGTTTAATCAAAGTTTAGCCATAGCTTTTCGGATTCCTTTCTCTATATGTTGAACGAGTGGATTACTCAAATCGATGGCACCAACTAAACTGACTTTTTGGGATATAAAGAAGGATTTTATCTCACAAAACAACCAATAATTTTGTAGCTGGGACCCTTTGGATTGCAAATCAGAGGAAGATTTTCAAAAAGTAAGTGAATATTTAATCGCTATTTGTGAATTTATGAAACTTGTGCTGGTTAAAAAATATTTTGATGTGGGGCACCGTCCTTAAACAATCACATGACATGCTTTCGCTGTAAAGCCTATCGGACAATGCAGTTAGATTAACAAGAATTTAAGCTTTTACCCAATATAACATACTTGTATGTACCTAAATGTTTAATATCCATCATTTTTATCCATCATTTTTATTTGAATTGCGGCCCTCCAATTTCATCGGAAGCTGTCGACAGGTATCCCGCTAGGCGGGACGCCTAGCCTTAAGAAGTTCTAATTAAAACTGCAGGCTCTTGCTAGTTGTGACATCATCAATCACTCTTAAAGAGACATGCTTTCTCACAGGTGAATAAAACAGAAATTAATATAGAACTGTTGTTTCCGATCAACGAAAATGTGGTAATTAATGTTGTTGTATTGTGCTGGAACTAAGGACAACAAATTATAATTGAATGGGTTCAATTAAGAAAAAAAGTTATAATATGATTCTGATTAGGCTAACAAAATCCTTCAAGAGTTATTAAAAACCTATAGAATAAATGTACTTTTAATCTGTCTGTCTGCATCTTTCAAGACATGGCATATGAGGGTGTAGTGAGATACCCGATGGGCTGGACGATACTCTTCTCATCAATCAGCAGGAAAAACATACTTAAAAACTGGAAATAAACCAATCCTCCATCCTCCACAATGCAAAGGTCAAATGCTTTATTATCTAAATGTTGAAAGTGCATGAGCGATGGAGAGAAATAAAATGGTGCAGTTTGAGGCCATGTGGCGGAGAGTGATGGGTGCTGGAGATGTGAGCAGGTGGGTCTGGGCAAGGGGAATGTGGTAGATGTTGGTGTGTGTTTGTATGTGCATGTTTTGTATTGTTAAAAAAATTTAATAAAAATAAAAAGTAAAAAAAATACGAGAGGTTCCAATGGGATTACTTTTGATTTCAAATAAGTAGTCCAATTCTGATAGAGTTGATACAAAATCCTATAGGATTGTGAGAATCATATAGGGACAAGAATCCTATAGAACTGCAAGAATCCTATAGGATCCAAGATGATTACTTTTTATTTCCAATAGGAAAACAGTAGTCCAGTAGAATTCAAACAGTAGAGGTGACACAAAATCCTATAGGATTGTGAGAATTATATAGGATTGTATTGTAAAAAAATATATAGGATGTCTATAGGATGTTTTTACTAGAGTAGAGTAGTTTTGTTTCTTCTCTTTTATTCTCTATACAGTATAGTTTTCACCAAGCGTTCCTATTTCTACTGACTGTTACTGGGATAGAAGACTGGTTTATACTTGGTAGATTGTCGTTTCTGGAAAAACTGTATGGGAGAGATGGAATGTGAGAAGAGAGCAGAGAAAGGGAGAGTGGAGAAAGTAGAGAGAGGGAGAGGGGGAAGGGTGCTGATGCGGGGTGTCAGTATCAGGCCAATGCAGCAAATGGCCAATCGCAGAATTACGTTGGTCGAGCCCCCAGACAACTCAGCCAATCAGATCTCTCCCTCTACTTCAACAGGAAATTCCCCTGCCAGGACAGAGAGGCGCAGACACACACACACACACACACACACACACACACACACACACACACACACACACACACACACACACACACACACACCTTGAGCTTTGTGTTAGCCAGCACTGATGCATGGTATGGGCGCAATCCTTTTTTTTGAATAGAAACTGAGTTTGAGCACTGTGTGTATGCGTGTGTGCATGTGACTAAGGGTCTCCAATCAGCTGGAGTCCCATCATGTGATCTCTACCTCAAGATCAAGAGAGAGGGAAAGGAGAACATACAAATAGAGAAAGTAAAAAGGGTCTAACAGACCCTCAACTTCAGTTCTTTACACAAACTAGAATTATTTCTGACTGTTCTTTGACACGGGGAGGAGTTACGGAGGGAGAAAGTGAGAGGTGGAGAGATGGAGGAACAGAATAGGGGGAGACGGAGGGCGGGAGGGTTGGAGGGAGGGAGAGTAAAAAGTCCTGTGTCCAGATCTTCAAGTTGTACAGTGGCAATGGAGCAGGAAAGGTGGTGGAGATGGTGGCTGATATGAGGGTCAGTGTGTGTATGTACTGTATGTGTGTACGTGCGTGTGCATGCATGCCTGCATCTGGTGTGTGCCTCTGCGTGGAGTGTATTAAGGTTGGGGAAGCATACAGATCATAGTTACCTAAAAGTTTCAATCACATACAATCCACACTTCTGTTCTACCTTTTATGACCTCTTTACACTAGTCAAAAAAAATCCTATAGTAAATCCTATCAGATTTTGGAAACAATCCATTATGATTAATCTTATGCTATAGAATATAATCCTATAGGAGTTATCCTAAAGGATTTTTTAAAATCCTGTAGGAGAAAATACTATAGGAGTCCAATAGGACTGGTTACAACATCTGACCCTACTAGACTAGGGAAGTGTAGTTTTGTTGCTTCCCTCTTATTCTCTATATAGTTTCCACTTAGCGTTCCTATTTCTACTGACTGTTACTGTGATAGAAGACTGGTTTATACTTGGTAGATCATTGTCGTTTCTGGAAAAATTGTATGGGAGAGATGGAATGTGAGAAGAGAACAGTGAAAGGGAGGGTGGAGAAAGTAGAGAGAGGGAGAGGGGGAAGGGTGCTGAGGCAGGATGTCAGTATTAGGCCAATGCAGCAAACAGCCAATCACAGAGCTATGTTGGTCGAGCCCCCTGAAAGCTCAGCCAAACAGCTCTCTCCCTCTACTTCAACAGGAAATTCTCCTGCCAGGACTGTTTTTTTGACAGGGAGGAGGAGTTATGGAGGGAAGAAATGAGAGATAGAGAGAAAAAGGAGGGTGGGAGGGAGAGTAAATGGAGAGGGAGAGGACAGGGAAACGGCTGGTTTCTCTATGCAATCAAGTTAGATACATGACATCATTCTACTGCAATGCCAAGTCCTGCTGTCCTTTCTCTCTCCATCTCTGTTTCTCTTTCTTTCTCTCTCTTTCTCTCACTCCACCCCTCCCCCTCTCTCTTTCCCCTCAAGTCTCACAGCATCCCTACCATGGGCTTCCCTGACCTCTTTTCCAGGGTACCCTCACTCAAATACTGGAAACAAAGTATGATAACTAACTGTAGACATGCAAATAAATGGGCTAATGTCTGATCTCTCCCTCTCCCTCTCTATTCTCCCTCTTCCTCCCCCTCCTCTCTGCAGAGCGTTGTCTGGAGGACCATGAGTTGGTGGTTCAGGTTCAAGCCTCTATGCCCAGTGACAGTAAATTCCTCTTCAGGAAGAACTATGACAAGTATGAGTTCTTCAGGAATCCCTTGGTGAGTCCTCTGCACACTCCGTCACACACACATACTGTTGCACACAAAAACACACACACACACACACACACACACACACACACACACACACACACACACACACACACACACACACACACACACACACACACACACACACACACACACACACACACACACACACACACACACACACACTGCCCGAGGTGATTCAGTAAGAGGGAGTGACCTCACCTCAGTGCTGTGGTAATGACTACAGTAAAACTACCATGTCAATCACACTAAGAGGTGTGTTTGTGCGCGTGTGCCTGCATGGGTGCGCTCACCAAGGGATTACGTCAGGGGGTGAGATCATACTGCATCTACTCTGGATCACTCTCTCGCTGTCCTCTCTCTCTCTCTCCATCTCTCTCTCTCTCCCCTGTCCTCTCTCTCCATCTCTCTCTCTCTCTCTCTCTCTCCCCATCCTCTCTTTCCATCTCTATCTATCTCTCTCTCTCCCCTATCCTCTCTCTCGACTACTATTAGTGGTTCACTAATGTGATACTGAAGTCCCTGAAGTATTTTGCTCTCTTCTCTCATTCTGTTTTTCTCTCTCCTTTTATTTTCCTCTCTCTTCTTTCATCCTCTCTCTCTCTTCAGAACTTCTTCCCGGAGCAGATGGTGGCGTGGTGTCAGGAATCTAACGGCTCCATCCCCCACTCACAGCTCTTACAGGTGGAGTACTCTTACACTACACGCACGCACGCGCGCGCACACACACACACACACACACACACACACACACACACACACACACACACACACACACACACACACACACACACACACACACACACACACACACACACACACACACCTCTATCCCCAACTCAACATACACACATGCACAAGCACACAGTCCTTACTCACTCCTGTGTTTGTGTGTGTGTGTGTGTGTGTGGGGGGGGGGGTACAGAACTTCCTAAACTCCAGCAGCTGTCCGGAGGTGCATGGGTTCCTCTATCTGAAGGCATCAGGGAGGAAATCCTGGAAGAGACTCTCCATGTTCCTCAGACGCTCTGGACTTTACTACTCCACTAAAGGATCGTCCAAGGTAGGAAGAAGATCAGGGTTATTTTCCCTATGTAGTGCCCTTGTTGTTTGGACACAAAGCTTTAAGGGAGAACTACTTTGTCTACTTTGTCTCTCTCTCTTGCTCTCTCTCTCCCTCTCTCTCCCCTTCCTCCCTCCTCTACTCTCTAGGAGCCCAGACACCTCCAGTTGTTGTCAGACCTGGAGGACAGTAGTGTGTTCACAGTGACAACAGGGAGGAAGCTGCACAACGCCCCCACAGACTACAAGTTCTGTATCAAGGTGAGGGACACACACACTGCAGACAGACAGACAGACAGACAGACAGACAGACAGACAGACAGACAGACAGACAGACAGACAGACAGACAGACAGACAGACAGACAGACAGACAGACAGACAGACAGACAGACAGACAGATATTACTGTACTGTACTTCCTCTGCAGGGGTTTTCACTGGAGGTAACCTGGTTATACTGGATCAGCCTAGTGTGATAAACTGGGACAGGGTCTGCTAGGACACACACACACACACACACATACACACACACACACACTACTCTCACCCCCAGGGATGACTGTGCAGGATTTGGAGGTTGGGGGTTGTGGTCGTTGTGGCCTAGTGACTGATATAAGGGAGGGTGGAGACTGGTAAAATCATCCTTTGGATATCTTATTTAATGTGAGTATTCGAGAGAATCAAGCTAAATATTGTTTGAACAGTCCAGTAAGGCTCTGTGATTGGCTGATTATTTGATTGACAGCCCAGTAAAGTGAGGAGTGAGTGCAAGGAGCTGAGGATGCTGTGTGCCGAAGATGAACAGAGCAGAACCTGCTGGATGACTGCCTTCAGACTCTTAAAGGTACAGTACATACACACATGCATGAACACACACATGGCAGGTAGCCTAGCAGTTAGAAGCGTTGGGCCAGTAACCAAAACGTTGCTGGTTCAAATCCCTGAGCTGACTAGGGGAAAAATATGTTGATGTGCTCTTGAGCAAGACACTTAACCCAAATTGCGTCTCTAAGTGGCTCTGGATAAGCACGTCTGCTAAATGACAAAATGTAACTGTTCTATTATGTTGTTGTTCTGTGTTTACAGTATGGAATATTACTGGATCAGAACTACAAGAGTCCCCAGCAAAGGAAGTCTCCGGTCCCACATTTCTCTACTCCTGTGGTAGGACTCCTATATGTTTATTCCCGACTCTATGACAACTGGTTAGCGTTATCCTGATGTATCCTACCTTGACAAGCAGACTAGGATCTTTTGGAGCATGGTAGCATGGCTCAGACAAGTTCTCTATCCTCGTCTCTGTAGCGGAGTGTGTCTGAGAACTCTCTGGTGGCCATGGACTTCTCTGGCAGGACGGGACGCGTCATAGAGAACCCTCTGGAAGCAGTGAGCGCCGCTGTGGAGGAGGGACAGACATGGAGGGTGAGGAGGGGAGTAGAAGGGGGAGGAAGATTTGGGAGACTGAGTCTGTGGAAAAAAGGTGTAATTCTGTCACTTTCAATCTAAAATGTTTTGTTTCTTTGTTATCTTCCCTGCTGTCAGAAACGGGGTCAGCGTATGAAGGCTCTTGGCAGCCCCAGCCCCCTCCAGCCCTCTTCTCTCAGCTCAGGTACCCTACACGTTACACTATCTAGGTAGTAACACTGTAATAATTACACTAGTAACAACAGAGTAACTTTGTAAATGCTTAGTAATTTAGTTTATTGTTACACATTAGCAGAGGTGCATAAAAATGCCGGCCCCCATGCACCACAAATGTATCATTTGCTAAGTTCACTTTATTGTACATTGCTCTCTGTTACTTTTTTTTTTTGTATCGTCATTAGAACAGTATACATGATCCCAATTTATGCTCCAAGACGCTGCCAATGTATACTCAAAAGTACAGTGCTGATTTATTGGGGCAATGTAGAAAGTGCTAAATCAAGACGTCATATCTGAATCCCGACATCTTTATGAACCTTTGTCATTGGAAAAAGGAGCAGTTCCTATTCCACTCCTTATCCGTATGTATCTCTGCCTGTCTAGAACTGGACATGAGTTGGGTTTAGACATTCATACCTAAAAAATGCCTTCTACTTTACCTTTACCCCATCTTGCTGTGTCTTTCAGTGATCCACAGAACACAGCTATGGTTCCGTGGTCGCATCAGGAGAGAAGAGTCCCACACGATGATCATGCAACAAGGACAAGTAGACGGGTAAGACTTAGAAGCTGTATTATCCATCCATCCTTCTGTCTGTCGTACACCCATCTGTCCATCCATCCACCCAAGTACACACATAATTGACACTGTTTGGATGTGTGTTTGTGTGTGTTTTTCAGGTTGTTCCTGCTGAGAGACTGTCAGAGTAACCCCAAGGCGTTTGTCCTGACCCTGTGCCACCACCAGAAGATCAGACACTTCCAGATCCTACCGGTCAGTTATTTATTCTTTCAACTCATCAACTTTATTTCTAATTTCTACGTCTAATCTGTTCCTCTTCTTTCTTGTTCATCCATTTTGGCTCGGTCTCAAGTTGTCCTCACATCCTATCTCCTCCCCTCCTTCTCAACTGTATTGTATGTGTATAATAGCTAACTTGTCTCCTCTCTCTCACAGTGTGAGGAGGAAGGTCAGATGTCCTTCAGTCTGGACGACGGCTCCACCAAGTTCACAGACCTGATCCACCTTGTGGAGTTCTACCAGCTCAACAGAGGGGTGCTGCCCTGCAAACTCAAACACCCCTGCACTGTTGTGGCCTTCTGACCCTTCACCCTTGACCTCTGACCCCTGAACCATGATCTCTGCCCCCTGGTCTCACTACACCACCCCCTGTCTGCAGTTCAATTCTCTACCCCTCGTTCGCTCGTTCGTCATGGATTTAAAGGGTTGGAATGAAGGAAGCTGATGGCATATACTTAGTTACATCAATCCAAAGCTTTTACAAATGAGTGGGAGTAAGCAAGTCCACATTTTAGAGAGAGGGGTGGGGTATTCAAACCTTGCCACGCACAAGGACGGACAGACAAACATATGTGGTGAACTATAGTGTTCTATGGATATCTATGGATCCAACCAAGCCCGTTTCCTTCTCCTTCATCCACCTCAGATAGACAGACGGACAGGGGGCTGGGCTCCCCTCACTTCCTTAATGATCATCAGGGATAGACATGGGATCGAATCGATCACAACAATCGACGATATCTCAAATGAATATGTGCAGTACAGTCTTTATAAGCTGATCACCTGACTCTTCATGCTACCTGGGGAGCTGATGTTGCTTGGGAGGCATCCTACTCTTCCTCTGCTATACTTACTGGACCAACCATCCAACTAACTCACCGAGACTTAATACAGGGCCCTAGGAGGAGAAAAAGAAAACTCCAAAAACGGCCAAGCCGTTTGTTTGAAAGGGCAGATGAATGTTTGAGTTGGGGACTTCCCTGTCAGAGCTGATGACATTGTATTACTGTTGTAGAACTATTTGCACTTCTGAACAGACAGCCGACAGTTCTCTTCTGAGCTGGATGAAGCTGAACGCTCCTTCTCAACCTCCTCTTCCTCCTTTCTTTCTTCTCCTCTTGTCCTTCTCCTCTTTCTACTCCTACTCCTCTTTTCTGCGTGAAAAATCCCAGCCTACTGATTGGATTAGCATTGCGTTGGACAGGACTGAGAGGCATGGCTGAGCGTGCCCTTGCCATGCTATTGGGAAAGGTGACAGCTAGGCGGCTCCGCTACCTGAAATCATCACCAACCTTTTCATTCCTACTCCGTTCGGCTCCGTCTGATCCCATCGGAACATTTAGAAAACCAAGACCATTCCCTGGAATCAGACGGAAAGTTCAGTGTTGATAATGGGACAGAGGGAAGAGGAGGAGAAGTCTCACATAGGTCCCTGGAAAACCTGCCCCCTGCACTGTCACTTGAAACTGTCAAGAGTTATAACTGGAGTCTTTCAGGCTATGTTCCAATGTCCACACTAATATTGCACTTAGAACATATGTCCAAGACCTTGTTACACTTTTAGTAGTGTGCTAGTGTAACAGTATAACTTTAGACCGTCCCCTCGCCCATACCCAGGCGCGAACCAGGGACCCTCTGCACACATCAACAACAGTCACCCTCGAAGCATCGTTACCCATCGCTCCACAAAAGCCGCAGCACTTGCAGAGCAAGGGGAACCACTACTTCAAGGTCTCAGAGCAAGTGACGTCACCGATTGAAACGCTATTTAGCGAGCACCGCTAACCAAGCTAGCCGTTTCACAGCCGTTACACTAGTACTGTATGTGGGTATTGGAACAGAACCTCATCACAGCCATTTTATTAATGTCAATCAGTGTTCTCCAAGTCAGTTGTACGCTTCTCACTGCACAGTCAAGCATGATGCTGTGTTTAAATACTATTTGAAATTATTTCAAATATACTATATGTGTTTGATTGGGCTTGCCTTGCTTAATAGACCAATAGAACAGTTTCAAAACTACAAACCCTACCCATCTGGCTAGAGCAAACACCCAAAGCATTTGAAAGATTTCAAATAGTACTTTTAACACAGGTCAGACCAATAGGTGTGAGAGGGCATTCATTCTCAGAACACAGGAAACCATTTAAACCACCCCCAACATGTATTGTATTTATCTTGATTAAAATAATGACTTGATATGTAGGATTGGTGGGCAGTGCAGCAGCCCACAGTCTCCTCACCTTAAAGTGGGCATTGTGAGCTGTGTGTGCGTATGAAATCATGCTATTATAATTTACATAATACATTTCAGATAGATGTTCCAAACCCTGGAAACAAGGGTCCAGTAAGAATGTTTCTGTGAGTATTGGGACCCGTCCTGTCCCGTTCTGTCTTATCCTGTCCAGTTCTGTCTTATCCTGTCTAGTCCCATCCCGGCCCAGATCGTCCAGTCCTGTCCTTCTCAGTTGCCCTAGCGTGAGACAGCAGAGATGTTGGCCTAGCAAAAAATCATCTAGGAAGAATGGGAGAAAATCCCCAAATCCAGATCTGCAAAGCTGATGCAGACATACTCAAGACTTCTCAATGCTGTAATCTCTGCCAATGGTGCTTCTGCTTCTAAGTATTCACACCCCTTGAGTCAATATTTTATGTAAATCAGATAATTCTGTATTTCATTTTAAATTAGCAACAAATTCTAAAAACATGTTTTCACTTTGTAATTATGGGTTATTGTGTGTAGATGGGTGAGACAAATCATATATTTAATCCATTTTGAATTCAGGCTGTAATACAACAATATGTGGAATTAGTCAAGGGGTGTGAATACTTTCTGAAGGCACTGTATACAGTAGGTCTCTTGCTTTCTGAATCTTTGCCTCTTAATCACTGTGTTATAATGCAATTCTTCACAGAAGGCCAATCATATGTGTATAATATAAAGACAGTATTGAATATATATTAGACATAATGTGAAACTATGGACAAGATGTAGATCTAACACTGTATCTAGGTAACAGAGCACTATGAGTGCGTTCCAAATGGCACGCTATTTCCTATATAGTGCACAATAAAGGGCATAGGGTGCCATTTGGGACACAGGGACACTACCTATGTATTGGGCTTTATGCATTTGCTCATCACTCTCAAATGAAGATTAATTTGGTCCTTTTTTCATTATTTGATTTATTGTGTATATTGACTCAATTGTATATTTTTCTTATTTTCATCACAAAATTACCTTTTATATATACACATAATAATATACCAGAACATATACAGTATTAAATTAAGCTATCAAATTGTTGGCATGCATTGAATTCTAGTATGTATAAGCTGACTGGCTCAGAGAATGTTGAAACAATCTAATGACTTTAGATGTTGTCAAAGTCAGCAATGCACCTTTTAAAGGCAATATCCCAACGGTCACAGAGATCGCATTCACGGTAAATGCTGTGGATGTTGGCACAAGGTGAATTACCTTTAAAAGTAAAGTGCAGGCCTTTGATTGAATCCCGGCCATTCAGCCTTCCTTACACTCAATGGTGAGAACATATTGCTTACACGTACCTATCCAGTTCTTCTGATCTATGTCTGCGACAGAAAAGGGCATAAGAAATTGTCAAGGGCTGGGGACTAGACACTGAAACAGAACCAGCTAGGTGTGTCTCTCTCATAGGATTTATCAAATAAAAAATGAAAACATTTCAGGGTTGGCCCAGCATTTCTGCCAGTGTGGTGCCAGCGTGGCAAACACTAGCAGAACGTGTTTCAACACAAAAATGCTAATATTTTGTGTTCCAATTGGATATGTTCAGTTAGTATCTCCTTGTTACACTTTGTTATAACATGTTTTTAAAATGTTTTCTCACTAGCGAACAAAACCCATCTGCACCACTGAAACCCATGGGCAGGGATTCAAACAAAACCCATCTGCACCACTGAAACCCATGGGCAGGGATTCAAACAAAACCCATCTGCACCACTGAAACCCATGGGCAGGGATTCAAACAAAACCCATCTGCACCACTGAAACCCATGGGCAGGGATTCAAACAAAACCCATCTGCACCACTGAAACCCATGGGCAGGGATTCAAACAAAACCCATCTGCACCACTGAAACCCTTGGGCAGGGATTCAAACAAAACCCATCTGCACCACTGAAACCCATGGGCATGGATTCAAACAAAACCCATCTGCACCACTGAAACCCTTGGGCAGGGATTCAAACAAAACCCATCTGCACCACTGAAACCCATGGGCAGGGATTCAAACAAAACCCATCTGCACCACTGAAACCCATGGGCAGGGATTCAAACAAAACCCATCTGCACCACTGAAACCCATGGGCAGGGATTCAAACAAAACCCATCTGCACCACTGAAACCCATGGGCAGGGATTCAAACAAAACCCATCTGCACCACTGAAACCCATGGGCAGGGATTCAAACAAAACCCATCTGCACCACTGAAACCCATGGGCATGGATTCAAACAAAACCCATCTGCACCACTGAAACCCTTGGGCAGGGATTCAAACAAAACCCATCTGCACCACTGAAACCCATGGGCAGGGATTCAAACAAAACAGCCGACATCCACTGCACTTGACTTAATTCATGTTTTAGCCGACATCTACTGTACTTGACTTAATTCATGTTTTAGCCGACATCTACCGTACTTGACTTAATTCATGTTTTAGCCGACATCTACTCTACTTGACTTAATTCATTTTTTAGCCGACATCTACTGTACTTGACTTAATTCATGTTTTAGCCAACATCTACTGTACTTGACTTAATTCATGTTTTAGCCGACATCCACTGCACTTGACTTAATTCATGTTTTAGCCGACATCTACCGTACTTGACTTAATTCATGTTTTAGCCGACATCTACTCTACTTGACTTAATTAATTTTTTAGCCGACATCTACTGTACTTGACTTAATTCATGTTTTAGCCAACATCTACTGTACTTGACTTAATTCATGTTTTAGCCGACATCCACTGCACTTGACTTAATTCATGTTTTAGCCGACATCCACTGCACTTGACTTAATTCATGTTTTAGCCGACATCTACTGTACTCGACTTAATTCATGTTTTAGCCGACATCTACTGTACTTGACTTAATTCATGTTTTAGCCGACATCCACTGCACTTGACTTAATTCATGTTTTAGTCGACATCCACTGTACTTGACTTAATTCATGTTTTAGCCGACATCCACTGCATTTACCCCAAATGCAATCTCCGCAAACGTCATTGAAATTACCTTTAACTGTAAAGTGCAGTGTGACGTCAGCAGTGCATTGTGGTTTGTCTTTTAACAGAGGTATCTGTCCTTTCTCTCTGAGAGCTGAATGTCAGGAAGACATCTGAAGCAATCACATTGTATCTCCTGTTCAGGTATTTTAATACAAATAAGGGACTGATATATTCTCTGTTCATTGGAAATTAGAATGAAAGGTGACATTGCTATGATGGATGGTCTGGTAATCAATGCTCTAGTGCGGGTGTGATCACTGAGAAGGTGCTATGTATCCATTCTCTCTGTGTCTGGCTGTGTGTTGGGGTGTGTCACTATTTATAGCCTGTCAGAGAGAGGTGGAGTAATCTGGGCGGTTCAGGAGCACCGTTTATCCCATGGGATGACAGAGTGACTCTGATGCTAACACACACACCCATACACACGCACGCACACCAAGAATGGTTTAATCTGTCTCACACTGGTTCAGCCACTTCAGCAGGGGCCTCTATCCTAAAAGCCACTTACTCTTACCACATACTGTTTACTCAGTAAATGTAGCCAATGTGGGAATTGAACCTGCAACCTTAGTGATGCCAGCTCCATGATTCATATTAATAACTGTTGTTGATTTGTATCTCTGTGTGCTTGTCTGTGTGTGTGGGTTTCAGTGCTGGGACCTGTTCAGGTGTCTGAAATACACAATTTACCATCGTGGCAGGTTACAGTGACTGTGCTAGAGGGATCTTGACCATGATAATAGTGCCTAGAGTCTAGTCGTTTAAGGCTTATAGTGAACTACTTTTGACCAGAGCCAAAATACCCCCCTAACATAACTCACAACTTTTGACCAGAGCCAAAATGCCCCCCTAACATAACTCACAACTTTTGACCAGAGCCAAAATGCCCCCCCTAACATAACTTACAACTTTTGACCAGAGCCAAAACACCCCCCTAATATAACTCACTACTTTTGACCAGAGCCAAAATGCCCCCCTAATATAACTCACTACTTTTGACCAGAGCCACAATGCCCCCTTAACATAACTCACTACTTTTGACCAGAGCCAAAATGCCCCCCTAATATAACTCACTACTTTTGATCACGGCCCATCCATCCAAAATGCCAAAATGCCTTCCGTTACGTTCAATCCTTCTGTTTGCTATTTCAACCCTCTCAACCCTTCTGTTTGCTATTTCAAACCTCTCAACCCTTCTGTTTGCAATTTCAACCCTCTCAACCCTTCTGTTTGCTATTTCAAGCCTCTCAACCCTTCTGTTTGCTATTTCAAGCCTCTCAACCCTTCTGTTTGCTATTTCAACCCTCTCAACCCTTCTGTTTGCTATTTCAATCCTCTCAACCCTTCTGTTTGCTATTTCAAGCCTCCCAACCCTTCTGTTTGCTATTTCAAGCCTCTCAACCCTTCTGTTTGCTATTTCAACCCTCTCAACCCTTCTGTTTGCTATTTCAATCCTCTCAACCCTTCTGTTTGCTATGTCAAGCCTCTCAACCCTTCTGTTTGCTATTTCAATCCTCTCAACCCTTCTGTTTGCTATTTCCATCCTCTTAACCCTTCTGTTTGCTATTTCAAGCCTCTCGACCCTTCTGTTTGCTATTTCAAGCCTCTCAACCCTTCTGTTTGCTATTTCAAGCCTCTCAACCCTTCTATTTGCTATTTCAATCATCTCAACCCTTCTGTTTGCTATTTCAAGCCTCTCAACCCTTCTGTTTGCTATTTCAATTCTCTCAACCCTTCTGTTTGCTATTTCAAGCCTCTCGACCCTTCTGTTTGCTATTTCAAACCTCTCAACCCTTATGTTTGCTATTTCAATCATCTCAACCCTTCTGTTTGCTATTTCAAACCTCTCAACCCTTCTGTTTGCTATTTCAATTCTCTCAACCCTTCCGTTTGCTATTTTAATCCTCTCAACCCTTCCATTTGCAAACTAAACAGTCACTGAAACTTAAGTACACTAGGAGATCAAACAAACACACACACACACACACACACACACACACACACACACACACACACACACACACACACACACACACAGTCTCCTTTATCATAGTCTCCTTTATTATATTAATTCCTCACATATTAGTCAACCCAGACATTAAATCACACCAATGGTTAAAGTATTAGTAATTTGTTACAGATGAGTAAGATGTGCATCAATGCTTACAGTAGTAGTCAATTTAAAATAATACATGTTTAATGCAAAATTCTTTGTCTAGAGTATTCAATTAAATACAGCAGACAAATGATGAATAATACAGTATCTCCGTCGAGGTTTCCAACCAGGGATTTCCAAACGTTTTGGCTTTGTGAAACACAAATGGAGGTGTCTTTTGAGTCACAACCCACCATATGGGTTGTTGTAGAGAACATTTTATTTTAAAGCTAATTTCCTGCCATTCTATACATTTTGCCATTGAACTGAGAGCAATTTTTTGCCATTTTTAAGCACATTCCCTGCAAATACCTGCATTTTACAAGGCTGAAGCTGTATTCTTATGCTAAAACATTATAACAAGATCAATGGGGGCCTGACTATCTAACTTTCATTTTGTTGACTGTAAGTTCTCAAAGTCCCCCACTAAAATAACCATCTACCTCACAGATGTCATTGATAAGAGCCGATAGCTATAGCCTAGCAGTTATACTGTATACTATATGCACAGAGTGGTTCACTGCTTTGGCAATGTTTCAATGCTAGCTGTCAGACACAAATCACATGTTGCTAGCCCCGCACCAAGCTATGATTATATGTTTAATATTTTGGATCTCAGTGTGTCACAGTAGGAATGTGCATCTGTATATCTGTAAACTTAGAGTGTGTGTGCGCACATGCGTTTCTCTGACAATCTACTGTGGAATGTAATAGGAAGAATCCCATTGAAATTCTGACTCTTGGAGCTTCTCTTCCAGGTGAGCCTTTACCTCCTTCACCACTTGCTCTCGCATTTTGCAATCAACTGATGGTACTACATTCTTAACAATCTCTTCCTCTCCATAGAGCAGTTTGCTCAAGCTCTCTGCCTCTGCGCAGTTCCCATAGGGCCACATCTGATTGCTTGGTTCCTTCAGACCAAAAAGATGACCACAGGACCTGCAAGGAGGCATCTTCTCCCCACTCTTCACATTGGAAGCCTGGCACTTTACATACTCTTGTAGTTTCATGGTGCCATCAAAGTTCTTTCTCTTGTTCTTATCTGGCTTGTATGTCATCACGGCATTGGATACACTGTAGTGCCAGGTACGCAGACAGGACACAGCGATCATAATCTGTCCCTCTTTCTTCCCCGTGCAGGACATGGACGCTCCATAGTACCTCCCTCCGCTTTCAGAGATGCAGATGGTAGAGGAGGTGAACCGGTGTTTCCCTGACATGACATTGGCGATATCCTGCAGTTTCCGCCATATTTCCAACTCACTGTCTGGTCCAAACATGGAGACCACCTGGGAGTTGATGACAACAGACGTAAAACAAGATAAGGTCAGTGAGAAAAAGGCCCTTAAACGGCAGATAGAATCCAAATAGACAAGAAATGGCAGCCTGTATATTGCAGAAACGTTTGCGAACTATTCTGGAAATTATTTTGGAAAAAAATACACAGATAGGAGCAGATCAATATATTAGGTTACAGCAGGTCACACATTTTATGAATAGTTCACTAACGTTTCTCCACAATATACACAGTTCACTAATGTTTCTTCACAATATACAGTACTGGCTGCATTTTGGTCTTCGTTATGTAGTAAATGTATAATGTTTGTATACATTCTGCCCATAAGAGGGCGCTGTTGCCCACAGAATGCTTATGGCTGTTGAACCTTTTTATGTTGTGTTGCTCCGGTCCTCGCTGAGATAAAGTTCTCCCTTGCAATAAGAATCCTGTTGTCCTGTGTTTATGTTTAATAATAAGACTACGGACTTAACAGTCTTTTTTAAACAAATTAAAACCGCAGGCATAGTAAAATCAGGATGTCCCTTGAGGGCATCCATAGTTTAGTTAAAATTCAATTAACATGGTGAAAAATGACCACTGCTGTTTGTCCCTTTTCCGTTTAATACTGAATAATAATACAAGTGCATTCAGCACTCATCACTTCATAATATGCAGTTGCACTGGGCAGAAACTGGTTGAATCGACGTTGTTTCCACTTTATTTCAACCCAAAAAATCAATGTGATGATGACGAATCAACGTGGAAAACTGATTGGATTTGCAAAACATCATCATTGTAAGTGCATTTAATATTTTTTTTCACCCAACTCTTAACTTGAATCCAATGACATGGAGACATTTGCAGTAGCGGTGCTGTGGGCTAAATCACTGGGGATGTCAAGCCCCCCCCCCCCCAAGAGAAGCCATATTACCACCTACACTGTGTGTGTTGTGATAATTGCTTTGTTTGCTGTTAATTCATATGACTTGTGACTGTGATATATAGGCCTAAAGGCCAAGACAATAAGAAGACAGTGGCAGAATAAATTCAACCACACCTTTGTTTTATCACAAAAACGGATAGCAACCTTTGTCCAGTGAAGTCCACTATGCATATTGCATGAGAGTTACATGACCTACAGCAAGTTAACGTTTCCGAAATTTTCGGACCACTAAACAACTATTGATTTAGAACAACAGAGAGTTACCACAAGTCACAAAGAAAACAGGAGGTGCCTCCACTATTCCAGCACCGTTTCAACTTCAACAAAAAATACCAAAAACAATTGAGACCAATCAACATAAGCTAAATATGACGTGGCTGTCCATGGTTCTGATTTGTGTTTTACGCATGTGTGTGCGTGTGCGCGCAAGTAGAAAATCGCCCTACTTGCAGAGAAACGCCAATGCCATCCTCCTCTCTTTCATTCATACAGTACACGCTCTTATGTTTTGTTGTCCTAGGCTACCTGGCTAAAATGCTTGCTCGCTAGCCTAACTTCCATTAATGGCCAACATTAGCTAGTTAACATTAGCCTTCTACATCTAGCTACTGTACATATTGAACTTCCATCCTCTCAGGCGAGAAGCACAACAATGTATAAATTAATGGTTGGATCAGACTCGCCGATAATCATTGGCCAGCAGGGTGAATTAAGTAAAACCACAAGTCCAAATCCCTATCTCCATCCATGGCTAATTTAGGAAAGGGACCATTTTAGCTAGCTAGCTAGCCACTGGAGGACAACAACACAAAGAGATGGAACAATTGAAGTTGTTTCGGTTAATGACGTATGCTCTCAAAGCAATTTGATAGGTGAGACACCAAATCCAACCTGGCTTCCCTTTACACTTTTTTCCCCCGCCAGGACCATTCACAGTTGAGCTCGCTCAGTTTAGCTCAATGCTGATTGGCAAATTTGTTATACTTTTTTTGTCAAGGGGGACCAAATGCTCGCTGGCTTCCCTTGCATTCAATGCGACAACAATGTCATACTTGTTTGGACAGTATCAGATAGATGGCCTACACGTAGAGAGACAGAGAGGCGCTGGGACCAGCTGTACTGGTCTCCTGTGGGAATCGAACCCACAACCCTGGCATTGCAAGAGCCTGCTCTACCAACTGGTACATTTTGGGGGGAAGCCGGGCTTCCCTTGGCTCCATGAATACATGCCACTGGACATTTGTTCTTGATTTCACATTGAATTCATGGTTAGTTGACAACTCAACAAAATATACATCAAAACTAGACATTGAACTGATGTCTCTGCCCATGTAACAGTATTGTTTCCATCCCTCTCGTAGCCCCTACCTGGCCTCGAACCAGGGACCCTCTGCACACATTGAAAACAGTCACCCTCGAAGCATCGTTACCTATCGCTCCACAAAAGCTGCGGCCCTCAGAGCAAGGGAAACAACTACTTCAAGGTCTCAGAGCTATTGATGTCACCGATTGAAACGCTATTAGCGCGCACCCAGTGAGTTAGTCAAGAGCATCAGCAACACAACACTCACCATATCCAGCACACAGGAGAACGGAGTCCGTTGGGGTAGTTTACTTGTGTAACTCTTAAACGGTTGTGGGAATATCTCCATCATCGTAGATAAATGGTCACCAAGGATCATCTCGGGGGTGTATTTGGGGGAATGAATCCAGCCTAAGAAGAAGATGCTGTGGAGCATCTTATAGACACAGGTTTGATATGAGAAGGACAAATAAAAATGATTTTCTCTTTAAAAGTGTAACCCTAATTTCTGAAAATAAAGGAGAGCTGCACACTAGGAGCTCAGATTCAAAAATGTAATATCCAATGTTTCGACAGCCAAGCTGTCTTCATCAGGGTATAACCCTAATTTCTGGACACTTTTATCTATCTATTCATCCATATTAGCTCCTTTGGAATATCAATGGGTTTGATGGCACAATTAAACTGCCAGAAAAGGGGATTTCTTAAGTTGCTTTTTATACAGGACAAAAAGAGGATCTATCCAACTTTGGACAATGACACCTTCAAAGGACCGAGGTAAAGACAGTTTCAAGTTGGATATTGGACGGATATTCGTGCTTTCAAACCTCAATAGCTTTCAAACCACTTGAGCCACAGACTCCAATTAAGTGTCATGATGTTGGACAAATTGCGTACAACATTGCACAGGTCTTATTTTCACGATTTGGACATTAATTTGCTTTCCAAAGCTAATAAACATGTGGCGATGTGAGCAGCATTTTGTATTCCTAGTTTAATTAGTTAGGGAGCATAAACAAAGTGCAAACTTTATTTACATTAGAATTTCAATAGCTCTTTGGTCATGTGACCTACTTGACTCAAAAAAGGTTCAGAATGTCCACTGACTACCCTTCTATATTGCACACCCTTCATTTTGTCCATTTTCATCTTACACGGTTTTACATTAATATTTTAAACTTTTGAATTTCAATATCTCCTTGGTAATGTGACCTACTGACCTCAAACTACTTTTAGAATGTCCACGGACTGGCAGAGATGGGCGCCACGAGGCATCCATTGTGGTAACACAACCGATCCCGGAGAAGCTGGCGGGAGCCCTGGGGAGAGTTCTCTTTTCCTCTAACCCATTCAAGGACAGGGCGCCCTGGAATGGGTTCGCCCCGAGAGAGGGGCCCAAGCCATGGAAAGCGTCACGGTTTCGGCGGCGTTCTGTGAGCTCTCCCTGGCCCTTGAAAATCCGGGGGAGAGGGTGTAAATCTCGCGCCGGGCCGTACCCATATCTGCAGCAGGTCTCCAAGGTGAACAGCCTCTGGCATGTTAGAACAATGTAGGTAAGGGAAGTTGGCAAAAAAAGATCTGTTACTTCGGGATAAGGATTGGCTCTAAGGGCTGGGCCGGTCGGGCTGGGGTGCGAAGTGGGGCTTAGCTCAAGCTGCGTCAAGGGGAGCAGTCGCTCCGTCGCCCTCCTCTCGACACCATTGGAAGTTCGTTGTGCGACCCATCTCGCGGTCTCTCGTGTGTGGTCTCGCAAGGGGCTGTGTACGGGGGTTCGTCAGGGTGGTGTCCATCGGTGGGCTGAAGGCGGACCGGTGGGGAGTTGGGTCTGGAAGTTGGTGGCGGCAACTCTGGACGCGCGCCAGGTCCTTCTCGCGGATCTCCCCAGCTACGGTGCTCGCCGGCCCCACACCGGCGAGCACCGTAAGTGGGGAGGTCTCCTCTACGCTCACTACACTTGAGGCGGAGACTAAACCCATTGGCCCGCAGTGATAGGGCATTGCATGGATCTGGCTCATGCCCTACGAAGTGGGGAGAGGTATCTCCAGCTTGTCTGGGGAGGGGGCCTACATCTGATGTGGGTAGTACCATCCACGCCCATTGATTTGCTGCGGAACCATAAAATTGACGGAAGAAGCCTAGGTTCCCACTGGGCATGGATCAATGAATGCAACTTGAAATTCAAATTCAAAGGACCGTACCGACCTGTCACAGTCACACTCAAATCACCCGTGGGGTGACTGTGACCCCCTCATGTCAAAGTGAGGAACATCGATGAAGCGCTGGTAAAGGTGGTTCCTATGGTTCTGGGCTGACTGGGAAAGCAAATGATTGAAAGGGGAGGATTATTTTCTGTTGCTTCTTCTGACACCCGGTTGATGGTGCCGCTAGATAGAGCGAGGGGTATTTGGTCCTCAAGCTTATAAGTATTGCGCTGGTACTTGATGTCGATTGGGTGTAAAAACAACAGTCAAAGTCAGCTGAAGGTTTGTAGCGGCAACTGATGTCCAGTTTGTAAGACAGAAAAGCCTCTGATGATAACACCGGACGTTAATCAGGGGCTGGGGGCAGCACTCAGGCCATGGAGGTTGGAGTGGGGACTTAGTCTGTGAGCAGAGAAAAGTGGGCGGGTCACCAGAACCACAGAGCCTGTTATGGGTTACCAGGTACACAGAGCCTGTTACGGGTTACCAGATGCACAGAGCCTGTTACGGGTTACCAGGTGCACGTGGTTCCTGACAGCGGGACTATAGATGTCTTAGTAATTCCAGGGAGTAAGCTATACCCTAAGACCAAGGGGGGGGGGGGTGTTGACCGGGTAGGGAGAGTAGGTGTGGAGGTCTGTAGTTCCAGGGAGTAAGCTATACACTCTCAGGCCCAGGGCAGGCAGGCAGGCAGGCGGGCAGGGAGTGTAGGCCTAGAGGCCAGGAGTCAGAGGTCACCAAGTTAATGGGGGCCTGCCTGGAGGTCAGAAAGGCCCCAGGGAGAAGGCCCAAGTGAATAGGTGTGTGAGTGACACTGTCCTTCAGGGGGGCAGAGCAGGCAAATTAAAATCTGGTGAGATTAAAATGGACAAGCAAAAGGGTGTGCAATGTGTAGGCCCACTGAGTGTACATTCTGAACCTTGTTTGAAGTCAGTAGGTCACATGACCAAGGAGCTATTGACATTTGAAAGTTAGAAAAATTCATGTAAAAACGTGTGAGATGAAAATGGACAAACTAAAGGGTGTGCAATGCTTAGGGCCACTGAGTGTACATTCTGAACCTTGTTTGAAGTCATTAAGTCACATGACCAAAGAGCTATTGAAATTCCAAAATGTAAATAATGATTTTAAAATAGTGCGAGATGTAAACCTACAAAAAAAAGTGTGCGCAATGTGTGTATATGTCATCGGGTTAGCTAGAACCAGTTTTGAAAGTTTTAGGAGTAATGGTTAAAGAGCTATTGAAATGTCAAAATGTTTATTTATCACTGTGTTGACGGTCCCTAACTGCTGTTGGTGGACGTAAGGAAAACTACAGGTGAATATCCATCGAAAATCCAACCTGAAACTTGTTTTTACCTTTGTCTTCAAAGGGGTACATGCATACCTCATCCACATATTCCTTAGGTCCGCGTAGTTTGCCCATTTCACAGATGATATTGTAGGCATTAATCCTAAAACTGTCTTCAGTCTGCAAAAACAATTCTGCCCTAAAATATTTAATGACACAATATACATTTTCTCAATAAATAAGTGTGTAATCAATTAATTTATTGAAATATCAAAAGAAGAATTAATGGTTACTATGTTGAGGCTCACCTCTCTCGTAGTCCGGTCTCCTTTCATGGGAAAGATAACGTCATAAACATTTAATAAACTAAAACTACAATAACTGCTACTGCTATTATGAAAAGTCATGAGAAGGTTAATACTTATTTGAATTTCGCCAAATTTACTTTCTGAAAAACTACGTTTTTGAGAGTATAGGACAAAGATGGTAGGCTAGGCCAAATAGGGTAGCCTCTAGTGGTTAGAGCGTTGGACTAGTAACCGTAAGGTTGCAAGTTCAAATGCCTGAGCTGGCAAGGTACAAATCTGTCCTTTATGCCCCTGAACAGGCAGTTAACCCACTGTTCCTAGGCCGTCATTGAAAATAAGAATTTGTTCTTAACTGATTTGCCTCGTTAAATAATTTTTTTTTTACATAGGTGTGTCTGTGCGCGCGTGCGTGCTCTTCACAACGCTCGAATGTATCTTCATATGTTTTGGCAAAATCGATAGATTAATAAAATAACATGTGTGTTCAAATGTTGATGTTTGTCGTGTATCTTCATTTCTTCTCAACAGACGAAGTAAAAAGGCTACTCACCATTTTTTAGGTAGTTGCAAATATGAAAATGAAAGTAAATCGGCTAACGCATAATAGCCTAGTTCCCAACTAGGGGAACTAGGACCTCTGGTGGTACCTGACCTATCCACAGGCGGATTTGAGAAAACTCATGAGACCATAGTCCAGGGTTCTCCAACTGGTTTTATTTGGCCCCACAAGTTTTCTGAGAAAAATAACAATCAAAAAACACAGACAGACAGACAGACAGACAGACAGACAGACAGACAGACAGATAGAGAAATAATTATTTTTATTGTTTATATATTTTTTTTCATAAAAAATAAAATGTTGGACATAAAAGACTGTAAAAACACCAGAAAATCAGCTCCAAGTGATTTAATTTAGTACATCTGTTCCCACATATTCCCACGCATAATAGAGAGACATGATCGTACACAAATAATAATCAATAATCATTTATTGGATTTATATAGCACTTTTATACCAACTGAGGTACTCAAAGCGCATTACATAGTAGGTGGAAACTCACCACATCCACCAACAATGCGTAGCACCCACCTCAATGATGCATGGCAACCATTTTTGTGCCAGAACGCGCACCACACATCAGCAATCAGCTGGAGAGGTGAGGAGTGATGTATGCCAATTAGGAAAGAGGGGGATAATTAGGTGGCCATGATGGAATGTGGCCAGGATGGGAATTTAGCAACGACACCGAGATGATCACCAGTACTCTTACAATAAGTGCCATGGTATTTTGAATGATAACAAAGAGTCAGGACACCCGTTTCAACTTCCCATCCGAAAGATGGTACTCTACGAAGGGCAATGTCCCTAAATGTAAAGATTTGAAATTATTATGTTTTAGTCAAATATTATACACTATATATACAAAAGTACTCCCCTTACTATTAGTGGATTTGGCTATTTCAGCCACACCCATTGCTGACAGGTGTATAACATCAAGCACAAAGCCATGCAATCTCCATAGACAAACATTGGCAGTAGAATGGCCATACTGAATAGCTCAGTGACTTTCACCATGGCACCATCATAGCATGCCACCTTTCCAAAAAGTAAATTCATCACATTTCTGCCCTGCTGGAGCTGCCCTGGTCAACTGTAAGTGCTGCTATTGTGAAGTGGAAATGTAAAGTTTGGTGGAGGAACAATAATGGTCTGAGCCTGTTATTCATGGTTTGGCAAATGCGGGTAGATTTAGGAATGGCGGGTAAAGAATGTCTATTTCACCAGCTATGTTGGGGGGTGGTCAATTTGCAGGGCTCAACAGTGAGAGCAAAGAATACCACAGCAAGACTCATAATACCCATAAAACCTTGCAGTCAACATGGACATTTTTCCAATAATATTTCCATCATTTTTCCCATGGGGGATTTTAGAAACACTTCCAATAAATTATGTGTTTCGTGTAGGCTTATCCTGGCGTGACATTTTAATAACCGTGTAAATCTCTCTAGGACAAGGTCACTTTTCAACATATTCGCCTGTATTTAACCACATTATTTTATGCTAATTAGCTGCTAATGTGGCTATCATAAAGAACTACAAATACCATGGTGATGTGGACGAGACTGACGAATCGAGGCAAAGGTAATAAATTAATAAATTGGCTACATTTCTTTATATTGACAATTCAGAGAACTGTCTTGTGCAAGCTTTAAATTGACAAGGTCTACTTTGATGCTGATGAGCATGTTCT